>NC_034190.2:79034704-79089704 GCF_002021735.2 Oncorhynchus kisutch
CAGTTTAGACTGATTAGAAAGCATGGGTTGGCTCAGTTTAGACTGATTAGAAAGCAAGGTTGGCCTCAGTTTAGACTAATTAGAAAGCATGGGTTGGCTCAGTTTAGACTGATTAGAAAGCATGGGTTGGCTCAGTTTAGACTGATTAGAAAGCAAGGTTGGCTCAGTTTAGACTGATTAGAAAGCAAGGTTGGCCCAGTTTAGACTGATTAGAAAGCAAGGTTGGCTCAGTTTAGACTGATTAGAAAGCAAGGTTGGCTCAGTTTAGACTGATTAGAAAGCATGGGTTGGCTCAGTTTAGACTGATTAGAAAGCATGGGTTGGCTCAGTTTAGACTGATTAGAAAGCATGGGTTGGCTCAGTTTAGACTGATTAGAAAGCATGGGTTGGCTCAGTTTAGACTGATTAGAAAGCATGGGTTGGCTCAGTTTAGACTGATTAGAAAGCATGGGTTGGCTCAGTTTAGACTGATTAGAAAGCATGGGTTGGCTCAGTTTAGACTGATTAGAAAGCATGGGTTGGCTCAGTTTAGACTGATTAGAAAGCATGGGTTGGCTCAGTTTAGACTGATTAGAAAGCATAGGTTGGCTCAGTTTAGACTGAAGTTGAAGGCTTTTTAGCTTTTTAGTGTGTTTAGGCTGCAGCTAGCCGACTGAGGCAGCAACAGAAACAAACTCGGCGACCAGCCACACCTTGGCAGATTTTTCCTGGCCCTGCCCCCAGATCTGTTTAGGCCTCAGGAATGAAGTGTTGGAAACAATGACTTATATTGCATTAACATCCTTCCTGCAGCCTCTTCCCCCACCTCCAATCATCCTTCCTGTAGCCTCTTCCTCCACCTCCCAATCATCCTTCCTGCAGCCTCTTCCCCCACCTCCAATCATCCTTCCTGCAGCCTCTTCCCCCACCTCCAATCATCCTTCCTGCAGCCTCTTCCCCCACCTACACCTCCAATCATCCTTCCTGCAGCCTCTTCCTCCACCTCCAATCATCCTTATTGCAGCCTCTTCCCCCACCTCCAATCATCCTTCCTGTAGCCTCTTCCTCTACCTCCAATCATCCTTCCTGCAGCCTCTTCCCCCACCTACACTTCCAATCATCCTTCCTGCAGCCTCTTCCTCCACCTCCAATCATCCTTCCTGCAGCCTCTTCCCCCACCTCCAATCATCCTTCCTGTAGCCTCTTCCTCCACCTCCAATCATCCTTCCTGCAGCCTCTTCCCCCACCTCCAATCATCCTTCCTGCAGCCTCTTCCCCCACCTCCAATCCTCCTTCCTGCAGCCTCTTCCCCCACCTACACCTCCAATCATCCTTCCTGCAGCCTCTCCCTCCACCTCCAATCATCCTTATTGCAGCCTCTTCCCCCACCTCCAATCATCCTTCCTGTAGTCTCTTCCTCCACCTCCAATCATCCATCCTGCAGCCTCTTCCTCCACCTCCAATCATCCATCCTTCAGCCTCTTCCCCCACCTCCAATCATCCTTCCTGCAACCTCTTCCCCCACCTCTTCTCCAATCATCCTTCCTGCAGCCTCTTCCTCCACCTCCAATCATCCTTCCTGCAGCCTCTTCCTCCACCTCCAATCATCCCTCCTGCAGCCTCTTCCTCCACCTCCAATCATCCTTCCTGCAGCCTCTTCCCCCACCTCTACCTCCAATCATCCTTCCTGCAGCCTCTTCCCCCACCTACACCTCCAATCATCCTTCCTGCAGCCTCTCCCTCCACCTCCAATCATCCTTATTGCAGCCTCTTCCCCCACCTCCAATCATCCTTCCTGTAGTCTCTTCCTCCACCTCCAATCATCCATCCTGCAGCCTCTTCCTCCACCTCCAATCATCCATCCTTCAGCCTCTTCCCCCACCTCCAATCATCCTTCCTGCAACCTCTTCCCCCACCTCTTCTCCAATCATCCTTCCTGCAGCCTCTTCCTCCACCTCCAATCATCCTTCCTGCAGCCTCTTCCTCCACCTCCAATCATCCCTCCTGCAGCCTCTTCCTCCACCTCCAATCATCCTTCCTGCAGCCTCTTCCCCCACCTCTACCTCCAATCATCCTTCCTGCAGCCTCTTCCCCCACCTCTACCTCCAATCATCCTTCCTGCACCTCTTCCTCCACCTCCACCTCCAATCATCCTTCCTGCAGCCTCTTTCTCCACCTCCAATCATCCATCCTGCAACCTCTTCCTCCACCTCCAATCATCCTTCCTGCAGCCTCTTCCTCTACCTCCAATCATATTTCCTGCAGCCTCTTCCTCCACCTCTACCTCCAATCATCCTTCCTGCAGCCTCTTCCTCCACCTCCAATTATCCTTCCTGCCGCCTCTTCCCCCACCTCCATTCATCCTTCCTGCAGCCTCTTCCTCCACCTCCAATCATCCTTCCTGCAGCCTCTTCCTCCACCTCCAATCATCCTTCCTGCAGCCTCTTCCTCCACGTCCAAGTCATTGATCTCCTCAATTAATTCCATTCCAGCCCATTCGGTACACAACTCCCTCATTCTTTCATTTTTTCTTTCTTTCATTCTTTCAGTCTTTCTTTCTTTCCTCATCCCTCGGTTCTTGCTCTCTTCCTCTCTAGACTTGAGAGAAACCCATTGATTTCAAGCCCCCTCTGCACACACACACACACACACACACACACACACACACACACACACACACACACACACACACACACACACACACACACACACAAATAGATGCAGGCATGCACACACACCCTCCAGTCAAACACACTCACCACCATTGACACAAACACTCATAGCCATAGACTTAGGTACATACATTCATGTGCACACAGTCAAACATCCTCACATGCTATTTACACACACTTACACCCCCAACACTCCCCCAGGGCAGACAATGGGTCTCTTGAAGCCCTTGTAATTCATGTAATTGTAGATGTGCAGACAGGGAAATGTGTGTGTGTAACAGCCTCCTTAGTGTAAAGTCTACCCAGGAGTACAAAGGCATTATTTCCCTGCTTCAGCCCCTCTCCCTGCCTGTGCATCAAAGGGGAGACTGTCAAGGCTATCTTCAGCAGTAGGACATCTGTTAATATAAAGCATACCGCCATTTATATCCGTCGCTGTCAATCTCTCTCCACATGCGTGTGTTGTGGTGTGTGTGGGGTGCCTGTGGGGGCGGGGTGGTGGCAATTCTTATTCTGTCTCCTGTGACCTCTACCCCCTTCACTCGGCTCATCTGGTTGCCCTGTTTAATTATCTTCACGCACACGCACACACACACACACACACACACACACACACACACACACACACACACACACACACACACACACACACATAGGTCAGGCCTTACGCTGAACCTTGGCCTCTGAAACACACAGACCCACCCAGAGAATGATGGAAACCTCCCTCCCTCGTTCCTTTTCTCTATTCCATCCCCCTCTCCTGACCTGACCACTTGGGTATTTTGCACGGCTCTGTATGAAACAGCCTCCTTTGTGTGTGTGTGTGTATGTGTGTATTTGGTCTGTACAGCAGCCACTCTTTCACAAACAGCCCAACAGATAGGCCTGCATGCTGCCGATACAAATGACTGAACTCTTTGTCCGCCAGAGTTTGTTGGACGGTCACAAAAGGAGGGAAAATTCTTGGCCCCGCTTCTTGCCCGAGACTTTATTTATTTTACATTTGGAAATCCAATCTGTCTGTATTTTGTGGTAGGAATGATACCTTAGCGAGGTACGTTTTCATAGGAGCGAGGGGAGAGAGAGGCTTGGGGTTTTGTACATGTTGGAGTTTCCAGTCACCGGCCAAGCCGGACGGTATTATTCTAAGAGAAAATGAGACACGGGGCGAGTGTTTAGTCTTTACCGAAGGACAGAGTGAGAGGTGTTGTGTCTCTCACACACACGCACGCACGCACACACACACACACACACACACACACACACACAACACACACACACACAGACACAGACACAGACACAGACACAGACACAGACACAGACACAGACACAGACACAGACACACACACACACACACACACACACACACACACACACACACACACACACACACACACACACACACACACACACACACACACACACACACACACACACACACACACACACAGGGATACTGCTATGCCTTGTCTTCAAGCTCTCAGCAATTCACCCTGCGGAACTACAGCGCTAGCAGAGAAGCTAGCCCACTGGCTTTATTTCAGTGCTTATCCTTATTTCAGTGCTTATCCTATGTTAAATTCTAAAAGTGCTAGGCTACGTGCTAATTTATTTCAGTGCTTATCCTATGCAAAATGCTAACAGTGCTAGGCTACATGATAAACCCTGGGCACTTTTGTGGCTAATGCCGTTCCAGAACGAACCAACAGTGGCAAGCTAAAAGAGAGTGAGCATGAAATGGAAGGAAGGATGGATAGATGGAGGGTTGGATGGATGGATGGTCCCCTCCCTCCTCAGTGCAGCGGTAATGAAATGATAGATACCCAAAGTGAGCTGGCCAGAAGTGAAGGGATGACCTCACAGGCACCTAATCACCGCGGAGGGAGAACTCAGTTGCTAATGTGACCATTAGCATTCTGCTCCGCCGGAAAAACTAACGCAGTGAGGGGAGGGAGAAAAGACTGATGAAGAATGGAACAAACAGAACACATCTCCTCCTTCTTCATTTTTGGCCCCATTTGACAACATTACTGCCGACAAACTCCTGAATCGAACACTCCACTCTTGTGATGTTGTTTGGTGGAGACTGATTTTCATTTGTATCAAGCTCTGGGTGAATGGAGTTAGCTTGGTTACTTCAATGCTACGTTTTTGGGGGACCTTTATTGAATGAAGTTAGCTTCAACGCTACGCTAGCTGGTTGTGTGTATTTTGGTACGTTCCACCTGCAGGGATGTCAAATGCCATTGTTGTTTTATTCCTCATGCCCGTGCGCCAGGCCGGCAGCAGTTCAAAGGTCATGGAGGTTGCTGATGCCAGAGTTTGCTTCGGTGGAGTGTCCCAGCTACCCCGTGTCCCCCTGCCCCCAAACAGTGGGCCGCCTGTGTGGGCGTGTCATGTGACCTGAGTGGGGTGATCGCCAGTGGACTAACAGCAGCAGGGCCAGGCGGGGACTAACGGTCCTTTAAAAAGAGACAGAGAGCGCACACGCTTTGTCACTGCCGCACATCCCCCAACACACACACACACACACACACAAAATGACTGGTGACTAGGTGGATGTGGAAAAGACAGGGAGAGAGTGGCTGATCCCCACCCCCCACCCCCACCCCCACACACCAAAGACCCCATGCACCTTAACGCTCACATGCTGAAATGCGACACCCCCCCCCCCCCCCCCCTCTACTTCCTCCTCCTGTCTGACTAAGCAGAGTCAGGCTCAATAAGTCGGTGCTGCTGCTCGTCTGTGGTGTCTCACTGTCACTCTTCCCCTTCCTGGCAGCTGCTAGTCTGTGGTGTCTCATTGTCACTCTTCCCCCTTCCTGGCAGCTGCTAGTCTGTGGTGTCTCACTGTCTCTCTTCCCCTTTCCTGGCAGCTGCTAGTCTGTGGTGTCTCACTGTCTCTCTTCCCCCTTCCTGGCAGCTGCTAGTCTGTGGTGTCTCACTGTCTCTCTTCCCCCTTCCTGGCTGCCACTGGTCTGTGGTGTCTCACTGTCTCTCTTCCCCCTTCCTGGCAGCGGGGGAACGGAGACGCTGGTTTTGATGTAACACCACAGCGATTTCCTGTGCGACTGTGATACACCCAGGGTTGTTGTGACTCTGCTTTTGACAGTCACTCAGTGAGTGTCACCTCTCCTGCATTTCATCAACTGTCTTCAACTGTCTACTAGCTACTCCAAGCTTGGTGTGTTCCCAGGCAAGCTGGATTGTGAGTAAAGCATAGGCCTGTCACACATCTCTAGACTACAGGACATAGTACTATAGTACTAGAGGCCTCGTTCATTGAATGTTACCCAGATATTATTGTTCTTCAATTTGCCCCTCCTCTTGTTTCTCCCATTTCCCCCTCCCTTCTCTCTCATTCTCTCTCTCTCTCTACCCCATTCCCCCCCTCCCTTCTCTCTCATTCTCTCTCTCTCTCTACCCCATTCCCCCCCTCCCTTCTCTCTCATTCTCTCTCTCTCTCTACCCCCATTCCCCCCTCCCTTCTCTCTCATCCTCTCTCTCTCTCTACCCCATTCCCCCCTCTCCCTTCTCTCTCATCCTCTCTCTCTCTCTACCCCATTCCCCCCCTCCCTTCTCTCTCATTCTCTCTCTCTCTCTACCCCATTCCCCCCTCCCTTCTCTCTCATTCTCTCTCTCTCTCTACCCCATTCCCCCCTCCCTTCTCTCTCATCCTCTCTCTCTCTCTACCCCATTCCCCCTCTCCCTTCTCTCTCATCCTCTCTCTCTCTCTACCCCATTCCCCCCTCCCTTCTCTCTCATTCTCTCTCTCTCTCTCTACCCCATTCCCCCCCCCCCTTCTCTCTCATTCTCTCTCTCTCTCTCTACCCATTCCCCCCTCCCTTCTCTCTCATTCTCTCTCTCTCTCTACCCCATTTCCCCCCTCCCTTCTCTCTCATTCTCTCTCTCTCTCTACCCCATTTCCCCCCTCCCTTCTCTCTCATTCTCTCTCTCTCTACCCCCATTTCCCCCTCCCTTCTCTCTCATTCTCTCTCTCTCTCTACCCCATTTCCCCCCTCCCTTCTCTCTCATTCTCTCTCTCTCTCTACCCCATTTCCCCCCTCCCTTCTCTCTCATTCTCTCTCTCTCTCTACCCCATTTCCCCCCTCCCTTCTCTCTCATTCTCTCTCTCTCTCTCTACCCCATTCCCCCTCTCCCTTCTCTCTCATTCTCTCTCTCTCTCTACCCCATTTCCCCCCTCCCTTCTCTCTCATTCTCTCTCTCTCTCTACCCCATTTCCCCCCTCCCTTCTCTCTCATCCTCTCTCTCTCTACCCCATTTCCCCCCTCCCTTCTCTCTCATTCGCTCTCTCTCTCTACCCCATTTCCCCCCTCCCTTCTCTCTCATTCTCTCTCTCTCTCTACCCCATTTCCCCCCTCCCTTCTCTCTCATTCTCTCTCTTTTTCCATCCTCTCTCTCTCTCTACCCCATTCCCCCTCTCCCTTCTCTCTCATTCTCTCTCTTTTTCCATCCTCTCTCTCTCTCTCTCTACCCCATTCCCCCTCTCCTCCCTGTTGATACTTGGCCACTCTGAGCCCTTGTGATCTTGCCTTTGTGCTAAGACCCTCTCCCTCCCAGGGTTCAAGTCATTTGGAACAAAATGTCCGGGGCTGAGGTGGAAAGGGCCAGCATGTGCTGGTCACCCCAGCTTGTTTGAGGCTTCCCAGCACCCGGCCTAAACTAAAGCACCTTTGTACCTGGCTTCACAAAGATAGCCCTCCCAAAACAAAACAAACATCAGGGTTTTTAGACAGACTGCCTGCCTGTGCAACAGGACTGTCAAAGTTACAACTAAAACTGTAAATAGTAAGAGGTTGCTGGAGAAAGGACTGTTTCCCTGTTCCCCTCATGACCTACTAAGTCATGATGACCAAGCAACAGGGCAAATGAGGCTTCCTCTTGAGAGGGAGCCGAGGCTGGGCTAAGAACACCCTATTCCATGTCTATTTTTTAACGAGGCATTATTTACTCAGTGCGTGTGCGTCTGTCTGCGTGCGTGTGCGTCTGTCTGCGCACGAGTGTGGGCCTGTGTGTCGACAGTGGCGCTGTCTGGTGAGCTTTGAACCCTTGCTCGTGGCTTTGGCCAGGTCTACAGTAGTAAACAGGACGTAGATAAATGTTTATTTAGCCTTCGATAACCACACAGTAGAGACCTGCGGGCACAGACAGAGATCATTGTAGCGCAGTTGGCATTTATCATCCTGCGGACAGGAGCGGGTGGTCAAACAGACAATTTTGTGATGAAAATATTTTTTTTTGGGGGGGGTCCCGCAGATTATTGGCAAACGATCGTCTTTCTACTTAGCATGCGTTATCCAACCTATTGTATTAAAAACACCTCTCTGTCACTGTGCCGCATTACTCACACACTCAGCATTCTGTTCTCCAAGTTCAGTAGCCTAGCTCTTCTCTCCTAGTTGGGCGTGCCAGATCAAGTGCCCCTAAACGTCTCAACGAACTAGAGTAGGCTGCCTATGTACCGGCGGAGAGTCACGTGGTCATTTTCAAGGAAATTAACAACAAAATATCATTAGTTTACTCCAGTGTCTGTTATTAAATATTGATAGGCCTAAAGGAAAGAAGGGGAGGGTGCTCAACCAACGTGAGTCGAGGTGCAATCAATGGTGAGCGAGTGTTGCACCTTTTCAATAAATATTGATGAAGCATTTATTTGTCTCGGCCTGCTAATCTTCCCAATCTTGAAATGTAGGTTGTATCCTATAAGGTAGGCTGTATCCTAAAAGGTAGGCTGTATCCTAAAAGGTAGGTTGTATCCTAAAAGGAAGGTTGTATCCTATAAGGTAGGCTGTATCCTATAAGGAAGGTTGTATCCTAAAAGGTAGGCTGTATCCTAAAAGGTAGTCTGTATCCTAAAATGTAGGTTGTATCCTAAAAGGTAGGTTGTATCCTAAAAGGTAGACTGTATCCTAAAAGGTAGGTTGTATCCTAAAAGGTAGGAGGTAGGTTGTATCCTAAAAGGTAGGTTGTATCCTAAAAGGTAGGTTGTATCCTAAAAGGTAGGAGGTGGGTTGTATCCTAAAATGTAGGTTGTATCCTAAAAGGTAGACTGTATCCTAAAAGGTAGACTGTATCCTAAAAGGTAGGCTGTATCCTAAAAGGTAGGTTGTATCCTAAAAGGTAGGTTGTATCCTAAAAGGTAGACTGTATCCTAAAAGGTAGGTTGTATCCTAAAAGGTAGGAGGTAGGTTGTATCCTAAAAGGTAGGTTGTATCCTAAAAGGTAGGTTGTATCCTAAAAGGTAGGAGGTGGGTTGTATCCTAAAATGTAGGTTGTATCCTAAAAGGTAGACTGTATCCTAAAAGGTAGGTTGTATCCTAAAAGGTAGGCTGTATCCTATAAGGTGGGCTGTATCCTAAAAGGTAGGTTGTATCCTATAAGGTAGGTTGTATCCTAAAAGGTAGGCTGTATCCTATAAAGAAGGTTGTATCCTATAAGGTAGGTTGTATCCTAAAAGGAAGGCTGTATCCTATATGCAAAAGGTAGTGTCCACTCATCATTCCTGTTGCTTCAAGTTCAGTAGCCATATCTCTCCTCTCCTAGTTGGGTGTGCCACATCAGGTGTGCTTGTCGAGGAACCTATATGTATGGGCGGAGAAGCACAAGGCAGTCATCTTTCCAAGAAAATGTACTTCCTAAAATATGATCAGGCTATAGTTTACTACATTACCTTGAAATACATGTTTATCACTCTATATTTGTCCATCTGAAAATCTTCCCGCTCCTAAAAGGTAGGCTATATACAAGATGTAGATACTTTACTGCTACGCAACCAAGGCTGGTGGTGTGTGTTTATGGTAGAGCAGGGTAACTGTGATGTGACGAATATACATACATATATATATATATACACCCCCAGCCTCACATCATACAACAACCATTCACCCACATTCATTTACATGTATACAGGGTTTACATTCACGACTGTACGAATGTGTTCCAAGCAGCTAGATTAACATCATCACAATCCATCAAAATAAATATCAACAATGCATCAAGTCCATAAAGTGCTGTGTCCCGGGAGTAGCCGGAGGGAGTTCAATGTTCTGACTGCTGCGGGGAAATGTTTATTTTTTTTAAACGTTCCGTTTTTTTTGGAAGGGGGGGGGGGTCAATGACCTGTAGCGCGTTACCAGAGGGGAGGGGCTGGAAGAGGTAATTGGCTGGATGGGATATGCAAAACGTAGCTCAAGAGAAAGTGCAATTGTCCGCTCTCTCTCTCCAACTTCGCTCTCTTCAAACTTCGTCTAGCCTGTTGGCTGGTATAGCCCAGTAATACAGATAGCTTAATATAATGGGCCACGTGAGAATCTATGGTAATTTAACCTATTTCTTAGGCTATTTTGGCACATTTTGATATTGTCTTTAGGGTGCAAAGTTGCTGGGACCATGGCTGGCAAGCGAGCTGCATCACAGACGGCTAAAATAGCATTTTAGGAACTGCGGTTGTGTCCAGGACCAGTTCTTGCGGGTGCGGGTGGGAGTCAGACAGAAAGCCAACAGGTGCGGTATGAAAGAAATGCTACGAGTGCGGTTGGGAGCGGGAGGAAAAAAAACCTGTCCTCTACCCCCCAGTCTCTGGTACAGGAGGGGCGTCTGGTAATACTGCCTATGTGCAACATTGTCCAGTCATTCAAACTCCCTTTCAGCCTTATAGTTATAACTGCAAAACCTGCCATCAGCCTATAGAAGTACAATGACATTGATGATATTGATGACCGCTAAGCTATATATACAGCTAAATAAGGCTATATACAAGGCTATATACAAGGCTATATACAAGGCTATATACACGGCTATATACAAGGCTTTATACACGGCTATATACAAGGCTATATACACAGCTATATACACGGCTATATACAAGGCTATATACACGGCTATATACAAGGCTATATACACAGCTATATACACGGCTATATACAAGGCTATATACACGGCTATATACAAGGCTATATACAAGCTATATACAAGGCTATATACACGGCTATATACAAGGCTATATACACGGCTATATACAAGGCTATATACACGGCTATATACAAGGCTATATACAAGCTATATACAAGGCTATATACACGGCTATATACAAGGCTATATACACAGCTATATACACGGCTATATACAAGGCTATATACACGGCTATATACAAGGCTATATACAAGCTATATACAAGGCTATATACACGGCTATATACAAGGCTATATACACGGTTATATACAAGGCTATATACACGGCTATATACAAGGCTATATACAAGCTATATACAAGGCTATATACACGGCTATATACAAGGCTATATACAAGCTATATACAAGGCTATATACACAGCTATATACAAGGCTATATACAAGGCTATATACAAGGCTATATACACGGCTATATACAAGGCTATATACAAGGCTATATACACAGCTATATACAAGGCTATATACAAGGCTATATACACAGCTATATACAAGGCTATATACACAGCTATATACACGGCTATATACAAGGCTATATACAAGGCTATATACAAGCTATATACACGGTTATATACAAGCTATATACAAGGCTATATACAAGCTATATACACGGTTATATACAAGCTATATACACGGTTATATACAAGCTATATACAAGGCTATATACAAGGCTATATACAAGGCTATATACAAGGCTATATACACGGCTATATACAAGCTATATACAAGCTATATACAAGGCTATATACACAGCTATATACAAGGCTATATACAAGGCTATATACACAGCTATATACAAGGCTATATACACAGCTATATACACGGCTATATACAAGGCTATATACAAGGCTATATACAAGCTATATACACGGTTATATACAAGCTATATACAAGGCTATATACAAGCTATATACACGGTTATATACAAGCTATATACACAGTTATATACAAGCTATATACACGGCTATATACAAGCTATATACAAGCTATATACAAGGCTATATACACAGCTATATACACGGCTATATACAAGCTATATACAAGGCTATATACAAGCTATATACACGGCTATATACACAGCTATATACACGGCTATATACAAGCTATATACAAGGCTATATACACAGCTATATACACGGCTATATACAAGCTATATACAAGGCTATATACAAGCTATATACAAGGCTATATACACAGCTATATACAAGGCTATATACACAGCTATATACACGGCTATATACAAGGCTATATACAAGGCTATATACAAGGCTATATACACGGCTATATACAAGCTATATACAAGCTATATACAAGGCTATATACACAGCTATATACAAGGCTATATACACAGCTATATACACGGCTATATACAAGGCTATATACACAGCTATATACAAGGCTATATACAAGGCTATATACACAGCTATATACAAGGCTATATACACAGCTATATACACGGCTATATACAAGGCTATATACAAGGCTATATACAAGCTATATACACGGTTATATACAAGCTATATACAAGGCTATATACAAGCTATATACACGGTTATATACAAGCTATATACACGGTTATATACAAGCTATATACACGGCTATATACAAGCTATATACAAGCTATATACAAGGCTATATACACAGCTATATACACGGCTATATACAAGCTATATACAAGGCTATATACAAGCTATATACACGGCTATATACAAGCTATATACAAGCTATATACAAGGCTATATACACGGCTATATACACGGCTATATACAAGCTATATACAAGGCTATATACACGGCTATATACACGGCTATATACAAGCTATATACAAGGCTATATACACGGCTATATACAAGCTAAATACAAGGCTATATACACGGCTATATACACGGCTATATACAAGGCTATATACAAGGCTATATACACGGCTATATACACGGCTATATACAAGCTATATACAAGCTATATACAAGGCTATATACAAGGCTATATACAAGGCTATATACAAGCTATATACAAGGCTATATACACGGCTATATACACGGCTATATACAAGCTATATACAAGGCTATATACACGGCTATATACAAGCTATATACAAGCTATATACAAGGCTATATACACGGCTATATACAAGGCTATATACACGGCTATATACAAGGCTATATACGGTTATATACAAGGCTGTATACAAGGCTATATACGGTTATATACAAGGCTATATACGGCTATGCTATATACACGGCTATATTCAAGGCTATATACCAGGCTTTATATGGTTATATACACGGCTAAATACGGTTATATACACGGCTATATACACAGCTATATACAAGGCTATATAAAAGGCTATATATGACTATGCTATATACACGGCTATATACGGCTATGCTATATACAAGGCTATATACGGCTATGCTATATACACGGCTATATACGACTATGCTATATACACGGCTATATACGGCTATGCTATATACACGGCTATATACGACTATGCTATATACACGGCTATATACGGCTATGCTATATACACGGCTATATACAAGGCTATATACGGCTATGCTATATACAAGACTATATACGTTTATATACAACACTATATACAAGGCTATATACACAGCTATATACGGCTATATACAAGACTATGTACAAGACTATATAAAAGGCTATATACACGGCTATATACGGCTATACTATATACAAGACTATATACGTTTATATACAAGGCTATATACACGGCTATATACAAGGCTATATAAAAGGCTATATATGGCTATGCTATATACACGGCTATATACAAGGCTATATATGACTATGCTATATACACGGCTATATACAAGGCTATATATGACTATGCTATATACACGGCTATAAACAAGGCTATATACGGCTATGCTATATACAAGCTATATACGACTATGCTATATACACAGCTATATACAGCTATGCTATATACACGGCTATATACGGCTATGCTATATACACGGCTATATACAAGGCTATATATACAAGGCTATATATACAATATTGCTACAATTGAAGGAACTCCCATTGGAAGGGTGCATTTAGGCTTGACCTTAAGATCAATGACCCACAGTTCATTATAGAACTATAGTGCTGCAGTGCAGTGGGTGCATCCCAACTGGTAACCTATTCCCTATGTAGTGCACTGCTTTTGACCAGTGCACTATATCCCCATTCCCTATGTAGTGCACTATGTTTGACGAGTTGCCATTTGGGACACAGAGAGTGTCCTCTGCTCAGAGAGAGCTTTCAGTACAGGGCTCCAGGGCAGCTGATCACACCAGCCAGGCTGGCAGAGGATTTCTATTTCAGGCTATTAGTTTGATGGGGTGGTGCAGACAGTCAGACACCCTCTATGGAGGATGGGGGAGGGATGAGGGAGTGAAGGAGGGATGAAGGAGGGGGAGTGTGATAATGGATTTAGTTTAACGTGTGTGCCAAGGTGCTAGACAGCGGTAGCCCTCTGTGACAAGCTCCCTCCTTCCCTGTCTGTCTCTCTTTCTCTCGGTCGCTCTCTCTTTCTTTCTCTCTTTCTCTCTCTGTCGCTCTCTCTCTGTCGCTCTCTCTGTTTCTCTCTCTCTTGCTCTCATTCTCTCTCTCTCTCTGTCTCTCTATCTGTCTGTCTTTCTCTCCCTTTATTTCCACCTCTCTCTCTCTCTATCTCTCTTTCTCTCTCTGAGTGGAGACTGCGCTTAGTGACAGCTCAAGCATTAAGGGACAGGCAGTCTTGTGTGACAAACTGTACTTCACCACACTCTCTCTGTGTGTGTCTCTCTGTGTCTCTCTCTGTGTCTCTCTCTCTGTCTCTCTCTCTCTCTCTCTCTCTCTCTCTTTCTCTCTCTTTCTCTCTCTCTCTCTCTGTTTCTCTTGTGCTTTGAGAGAGCTGGAGCATTAAGGGAGAGGCAGTAGACTGTGTGTGTGTCTAACGCGCCGCCCCCGCGCACGCTTGGCCCCACATTATCCCAAATGTCGCTGTGATTGGAGCGCTAATGTGGTTGCTAAGCAAATCTGCCCTTCCTGTGCATATTACTGTAAGAATGGTTCGGCAGCTTCCTGGCTGGTGGGTTGGACTGGAGCGGAGTGTGCCGGTGTGCTAACGGCACACACACACACACACACACACACACACACACACACACACACACACACACACACACACACACACACACACACACACACACACACACACGGCTACCTTCAGGCTGAGCAAGCTGTGTCTGTATGCCTGTCTGTTTTCCCAGCCCTCCAGGAAGCAGTCAGTCAGTCTCTGTCTGTCTGTCTGTGCTGCAGAAGCCCTCCAGGAAGCAGTCAGTCAGTCTCTGTCTGTCTGTCTGTGCTGCAGAAGCCCTCCAGGAAGCAGTCAGTCAGTCTCTGTCTGTCTGTCTGTGCTGCAGAAGCCCTCCAGGAAGCAGTCAGTCAGTCTCTGTCTGTCTGTCTGTGCTGCAGAAGCCCTCCAGGAAGCAGTCAGTCAGTCTCTGTCTGTCTGTCTGTCTGTGCTGCAGAAGCCCTCCAGGAAGCAGTCAGTCAGTCTCTGTCTGTCTGTCTGTGCTGCAGAAGCCCTCCAGGAAGCAGTCAGTCAGTCTCTGTCTGTCTGTGCTGCAGAAGCCCTCCAGGAAGCAGTCAGTCAGTCTCTCTCTGTCTGTCTGTCTGTGCTGCAGAAGCCCTCCAGGAATCAGTCAGTCTCTCTCTGTCTGTCTGTCTGTGCTGCAGAAGCCCTCCAGGAAGCAGTCAGTCAGTCTCTCTCTCTCTGTCTGTGCTGCAGAAGCCCTCCAGGAAGCAGTCAGTCAGTCTCTCTCTGTCTGTCTGTCTGTGCTGCAGAAGCCCTCCAGGAAGCAGTCAGTCAGTCTCTCTCTCTCTGTCTGTGCTGCAGAAGCCCTCCAGGAAGCAGTCAGTCAGTCTCTGTCTGTCTGTCTGTGCTGCAGAAGCCCTCCAGGAAGCAGTCAGTCAGTCTCTGTCTGTCTGTCTGTGCTGCAGAAGCCCTCCAGGAAGCAGTCTGTCATTCAGTCTGTCTCTCTCTGTCTGTCTGTGCTGCAGAAGCCCTCCAGGAAGCAAGTCTGTCACTCAGTCTGTCTGTGCTGCAGAAGCCCTCCAGGAATCAGTCTGTCACTCAGTCTGTCTGTGCTGCAGAAGCCCTCCAGGAAGCAGTCTGTCACTCAGTCTCTCTCTCTCTGTCTGTCTGTGCTGCAGAAGCCACGGCCCTCCAGGGAGCACAACAGGAAGCGTGGAGTTTCTCAATGAAATCACCCCAGTAATCATTACATAATCACAGGCTAATGCGCTAGTTCCTTTTGCCCATCCCGAAAGGGTAAAGAGAGCCCAGGCTTAGCGTGCTAGCTAAGCTAGCCTATAGATGTAACAGTACCCTGGCTCTCGGCCACAACTGAGTCTATTTTTGGGTGGCCCAGCCGGTTGAACGTCCTCCTCGACTGGAGAGGAAGTTTTCTCTCAGACGACAAGCCCTGGAACGCTAAATGTATCTTAGCGTAGCCTAGCCCTCTCCCATTCGTTTTCAGCTAGGTTTTCTGTAAGCCGAGCCTGCAGGTGTGGGTCAACTGTCCGTCAGGGAGAGACAGGGGGTGGTGAGGGAGAAGGTGAAAGGGAAGGGTCAGTTCCTCAAGGCTCTTTAATGAAATAGGCAGACAGAGAGAACAGCCCAGGGGCTAGCAGTTAGCGCCTGGCTAGCATTCTGTCAGGAGACCCGAGACGGGCGGTGCAGCAATTAGCATAGCCAGAAGCCAAGAGGTGACGTTATGACGCGAGAGGTGGACAACGATATCCACTTTCAAACAAGTTTGTTTAGGATTGTTTGTGTGTGTGTGTGTGTGTGTGTGTGTGTGTCGTCTTCTCAGTATTCTCAGTATTGTAGGCTACTTTTTCCATATGCAGCAGTGTGCAGTAGTCTTCTAGAACACAGGTATTTTCTGTGTACAGTAGTCTTCTAGAACACAGGTCTTTTCTGTTTACAGTAGTCTTCTAGAACACAGGTCTTTTCTGTTTACAGTAGTCTTCTAGAACACAGGTCTTTTCTGTTTACAGTAGTCTTCTAGAACACAGGTCTTTTCTGTTTACAGTAGTCTTCTTGAACACATGTCTTTTCCGTTTACAGTAGTCTTCTAGAACACAGGTCTTTTCTGTGTACAGTAGTCTTCTAGACCACATGTCTTTTCCGTTTACAGTAGTCTTCTAGAACACAGGTTTTTTCTGTTTACAGTAGTCTTCTAGAACACAGGTCTTTTCTGTGTACAGTAGTCTTCTAGAACACAGGTCTTTTCTGTGTACAGTAGTCTTCTACTCAGAAGTTTCATAGTTGATATGTAGACTATCCCAGAGCTTCCCATTTCCCTGAGTGCTACGCTCCTACCGGCCTCCATGCAATGCTGCATTCATACACTTCTATCAAAAACAACCTGCACATATATATTTCCATTTGCTTGCACTGCTGGTGACGACACATAAATACACAAAATACATATAGAAACTGATGTCCTCGGGCACGCGCTGTGGGACAGCTTTGTATAACGATGACTCCTATCATCACCATCATTAGGATGTTTCTTAAGTTCAGTTTCGAGCCATCTTTATTCGCTTTCCAAACACAATAGGGCCTGAGAGAGAGAGAGGCGATGGCAACATGTGAATGGCAGGCCACTGACTAGAGAGCTTTACTTTAGCCCAGTTCTATTTGCGAGGGGGGGGGGGGGGGTCTTCATGTGTGCCTGCTCTGACCTTATTCAAGTTGGAATCATGTGCGTGAGTAGAGAGCATCTCTCTCCTCTTTCTCTGTCTCTCTCACTCTTTCTCCCTTTCCCACTCCATAGCTGCATTACAGTGTGGCGTAGTGACCCTGCAGCACAGCTCAGTCTAACACATTCCCAGCCTGGCCTAGCACGCTCCCCTCAGTAACACTGAGCTGCTACTTACAGTGCAGGCGAACTGGGTGGCATAGCCTATACAGTATATCTACCCTGTATTATGGCAGTACGGATATAGTCTGTTTTATAGCAATAGACAATATTAGAACCCCTTTGCCTCTAGAATAGAATTCCTCAGGGCATGGATTCTACAAGGTCTTGGGAATGTTCGTTTCTCAATTGGTGTCAAGGGACCTAACGTGGGGCAGGAAAACCTTCTTCACACCAGTACAGCACCTCCACCAGCCTGTACCAGGCAGGATGGGTCCATGGACTAATGCTGCTTACACCAAATCCTGACTGACCTCCGTGTGATGCAACAGGAACCGCGATGTACCTCAATGGACTGTAAAGGAAATCACACTACAAACTCTCATGCACTTAAGGAAATTACTAATATTATGGATATATTGGAAGTTGTGGATATATGGAGGTTTATGTAATCTGACCTAGTGAGATATACATGGTGGAGGTTCAATCAAGCTAGTTGTATCTTCTACTTGCTTATGTCATTTCCGCTGGCACCAAAAGTTAAGAGTGTTGATAGGGGACAGAATGCACTCGGACCATCAAATAATTGGTTCACACATTTCTCTTAAAGAATTTCCATGAGGGTGAGGATATTGGAAATGTAATCAAAGCCTACTGGATGACATTTTGTTTTAACCAAGACAGAATAAAGTATTGCTTACCTTTTCCTAGATAACATAGGTACAGCAGATCCCCTTATTGTATGGGACACTTGTGCCTTTAGAGGCCATGCAATTCTGTACTCATGTTTAAAATAAAATAAAACAAAACAATTTAGGTCAAAAGACTTCATCTTAAAAATAGACACAGAGGAACTAACAGTACAGTTAGATAGCAATAAAAAAACTATACCATAGAGGCATAGAATAAGTTAGAGGGAAAACAAAATGGAATGGAGGAACTTATTCAAGAAAGATCCAGTGTAATATATTATAAAACATAAAGCGAACTGGATGGAATATGTGGAAAAATGCACAAAATCTTCAAGATAGAAATGCTACCAAAAATAATGTGCATAAACTTGTTACAAATAATGGTGTCATCCATGATTCATAAAACTATATTTGGAAAGAGGAAGCAAAGTACTTTAAGCATATGTTTTCATCTCTGTCTCTTCCAGCTCCACTGACTGAAGTTATTTAAATATGTTTTTCTATTAGCAGCTATGCAGAAATACTCATTTGAAGGCCTAATTACAGAGGGACCTAACGTGTGCCAGGAAAACCTTCTCCACACCAGTACAACACCTCCACCAGCCTCTACCAGGCAGGATGGGTCCAATTTCTAGATGCAATTAAAGTTTTCAAGTCTGGGAAAACCAGTTCAGGCATATCAAATATTTTTCTATGTACTCAAAGGTTCATAATTAACATGTTTTAACCACTCCTTTACAAATGGTAGACTATCAGATACTCAGCAAGAAGGTCTGATTTCACTATGACTACAACAAGACCCAGGTGGTAAATATAAAGATTCAGTCCACCTAAAAAACTGGAGAACCCTTACACTTCAGTGTTGTGATGCCAAAGTCCTAGCAAAATGCATAGCGCATAGAATTAAAAAGGTATTGTCGGATATTATTAATCCTAATCAGACAGGTTTATATATATATATATATATATATATATATATATATATATATAACAAATATGACATTTAAATAAGTATTCAGACCCTTTACTCAGTACTTTGTCGAAGCACCTTTGGCAGCAATTACAGCCTCGAGTCATCTTGGGTATGACGCTACAAGCTTGGCACACCTGTATTTATTTCTTCTCTGCAGATTCTCTCAAGGTCTTTCAGGTTGGATGGGGAGCATTTCTGCACAGCTATTTTCAGGTCTCTCCAAAGATGTTTGATCTGGTTCAAGTCCGGGCTCTGGCTGGGCCACTCAGGGACATTCAGAAACTTGTCCTGAAGCTACTCCGGCGTTGTCTTGGCTGTGTTCTTAGGGTCATTGTCCTGTTGGAAGGTGAACCTTCGCCCCAGTCTGAAGTCCTGAGTGCTCTGGAGCAGGTTTTCGTCAAGGATCTCTCTGTATATACAGGCTGTTACATAACAAAATGTGAAGGGGTCAAGGGGTCTGAGTTCATTCCGGAGGCACTGTATATATGGGGGATACAAGCATCCCAGCTCTGCAGATTTGGCTGTGAAGAGACAGAACCATTAGATCAATTGTTTTGGCACTGCCCATATGTAGCTTGTTTTTGGTCGCAGGTTCAGGAATGTCTGAACAATGCTGGGTGATTTGAAAAGTCATAGTCAATCGATCAATAATATAATAATACACTTAGCAAAAAATCTTACCTTTAATTTACGATCTGTAGAATCTATGAGAATAGAAAGGTTCAGAACTTTTGTGAAACTTCACATTACAGTGGAAAAATGTATGGCAGCTAGAAAACTGGTTTTCAGAGATAGATGGGATGGGTTGAGGGTTGCTGAAGGTTTGGACAAAAAACTAAAAAGAAAACTAACGTAAAATATACTGTCCGTAAAATGTATGTATTATTTATAAGCTGGAAGAAGTAGAAGCCTAAGTGTTGTTGTTTATTAGTTTACTCCATTTAGAGGAGGGGTGGAAGGGTTAGGGGAATATAATAAAAAGGGAAAATATATTTAAACAAAAATATACAGTATATTTAATATATATATATATATATATATATATATATATACAAACAAATATATATTTGGGGGATTGTAAATAATGTAGACAACTGCATTGCTAGAAGCCACAATCTATCTGCAATATTAAAGTGGATAATAAAATATAAAAACAGGGCCCGGGATTCGCCAGGCGACGTTTTTAGACTCCTCAGTTGTCCAGTGTTGGTGAACACGCACCCACTGGGGCCCCTTCTTCTTGTTTTTAGACTCCTCAGTTGTCCAGTGTTGGTGAACACGCACCCACTGGGGCCCCTTCTTCTTGTTTTTAGACTCCTCAGTTGTCCAGTGTTGGTGAACACGCACCCACTGGGGCCCCTTCTTCTTGTTTTTAGACTCCTCAGTTGTCCAGTGTTGGTGAACACGCACCCACTGGGGCCCCTTCTTCTTGTTTTTAGACTCCTCAGTTGTCCAGTGTTGGTGAACACGCACCCACTGGGGCCCCTTCTTCTTGTTTTTAGACTCCTCAGTTGTCCAGTGTTGGTGAACACGCGCCCACTGGGGCCCCTTCTTCTTGTTTTTAGACTCGTCAGTTGTCCAGTGTTGGTGATCACGCGCCCACTGCGGCCCCTTCTTCTTGTTTTTAGACTCGTCAGTTGTCCAGTGTTGGTGAACACGCACCCACTGGGGCCCCTTCTTCTTGTTTTTAGCTGATAGGAGTGGAACGCGGTGTGATCGTCTGCTGCAATAGCCCATCCCTAGACACTTCTGTGCGTGAAAAGCCCAGGTGGGCGGCCGGCCTGTGGCGTGCCTGACATTCCACGCTCAAATATTTTTGCCCATTCTAACATTTAATTGAACAATAACTGAATGCCTCAATGCCTGTCTGCTGGCTTTATATAGCAAGCCACGGCCACGTGATTCACTGTCTGTAGGAGCAATCCATTTTAGTGAATGGGATGGTGTACCTAAGAAACTGACCATTGAGTGTATAATGATACAAAATAACAATTATACTGAACAAAAATATAAGCGCAACAAATAAAGTGTCTGTCCCATTTGTTTCATGACCTGAAAAAAAAGACCCCAGAAATGTTCCATACAAACTAAAAGCTTATTTCTCTAAAATGTTAGTGAGCATTTTTCCTTTGCCAAGATATTCCATCCACCTGACAGGAGTGGCATATCAGGAAGATGATTAAACAGCATGATCATTACACATGTGCACCTTGTGCTGGGGACAATAAAAGGCCACTCTAAAATGTGCAGATTTGTCACACAGCACAATGCCACAGATGTCTCAAGTTTTGAGGGAGCATGGAATTGGCATGCTGACTGCAGGAATGTCCAACAGAGATGTTTTCAGAGAATTTTATGGTCATTTCTCTACCATAAGCCACCTCCGACATCGTTTTAGAGAATTTGGCAGTACATCCAACCGGCCTCACAAACGCAGACCACCTGTAACCACGGCAACCCAGGACCTCCACATCTGGATTCTTCATCATCTGAGGGGGGGGGGGGGGGTTGTTGAGGAGTATTTCTGTCTTTAATAAAGACCTTTTGTGAAGAAAAACTTGTTCTGGTTGGCTGGGCCTGGCTCTCAAGTGGGTGGGCCAATGCCCTCCCAGGCCCACCCATGGCTGCGCCCCTGCCCAGTCATGTGAAATCCATAGATTAGGGCCTAATGAATTTATTTCAATTGACTGATTTCCTTACTCAGTCAAATCTGAAATTATTGCATGTTGCTTTCATACTTTTATTCAGTATACATAATTGCTTCTACTCACAAAACAGCAATTATTCTCTCAATTAAATTCTCTCTCTCTCTCTCTCTCTCTCTCCCTCTCTCCCTCTCTCTCTCTCTGGGGGGGGGTGGACTAACCCTTAAAAAAGAGCCAGCTCCACCAACTCCTCACTGCAGCAGGCATGCCTCGTTGTGCTTGAATTAGCGCTAAGCGATATTAGCATCCCTAGGAACCTGGCAAGGAGGGAGAGAAGAGAGGAGGTAGAGAGAGGACAGCGGTCCACCACCACGTCCTACAGTATATCTGGTAACAACTCCCAAGCGGCTTTTCAGATTAGCACAAACTAGGTAATCGGCCGGCCCCACGGCACGAAGAGGATAATCAGCTGCAGAGTGCCCACAATTTATATCCACCACTTTGTTGATTGTGTCATGCTAGTTGCAGTGTGTGTGTGTGTGTGTGTGTGTGTGTGTGTGTGTGTGTGTGTGTGTGTGTGTGTGTGTGTGTGTGTGTGTGTTCATTATTGTGTTTCTTTATTTGGAGTAGTCTCTGTTTGTAGATGTGTGTGAGTGAATGACTGAGTGACCGAGTGTGTGTGTGTGCGTATGTGCGTATCGGCTGGTGCTCTCGCCTCTCTCGTGGCCTTTACCTAACTTGCGGTGGCAGGCGTGACTCGCATTGAGACAGTGTGAAGACACCGGGAGAAAGAGAGAGCGAGAGAGAGAGAGAGAGAGAGAGAGAGAGAGAGAGAGAGAGAGAGAAAGCGATGCACAGGAAACGTGGCAGTGTAGCGTTCTCGCTCTGACACATGAGAGGAGCTGAAACAGGGGAAATGGGGTTTGTTTCATTACACAAGCTTATCTGGCCAGAGTGAAATGACGCTTCCATTGAGTCCTCTTTCAACAGCAGCCACAACTAACTGCATTAGACAGTTGATTACCCACAACTACAGAATTATCTTCATGAATGGCGAGTAGCCTGTTTGTGTGTGTGTGTGTGTGTGTGCGCGCGTGCGTGTGTGTGTGTGTGTGTGTGTGTGTGTGTGTGCGCGCGTGTGTGTGTGCGTGTGTGTGTGTGTGTGAGAGTGGGTGAGTGAGTGGTTGTGTGGCCGTGTCCGTGCACAACAGGGTTTATCGGCAATTATTTGTATGTCACAATATTATGTATAGTTTCAAAAGGTTAGAAAACAAAAATATATCAACCCCTCTCCTCGTCTGCCATTTTGGGGCCTTGTGAGCTCCAGTGGCTCACTAGCAGGCAGTAGACAGTAGAAACTGAAACACAGGATAAGGTAGGGAGGGTGGCACGTATCAACGCCCATTCAATGGAAGCATAGTCGGCTGTTTCAGAAGAGTGTAAAATAGCTGAATGAAATGATTGTGAAAAAAAAACATTTTGTCAGGTCACGTGGATGAGATTATACTGTGTTCAATGGGGAAGGGAATCTTCCGTTTGTGTAGCAGCAGAGCTGTGTTTGATATGGGGTGTGGGGGGGGGGGGGGCTTTGGAAAAAGTGAGAGTAGAAAGTTCTGGCAGATAAGTGGTTTTCTGGTTCTCATGAACCCCCCTCCATGTTTCAGCCCCTCATGTGTTTCCTATCAGGCAGTAGGATACACATGACATCAGTGCCTGAGCACAAGAGGGGTGTGTGTGAGGGGTAGGCAGGGGGCTGGCAGAGATGCCAGTCCTGCTTTCCAGATGTAATCAAAAAAGGAGGGAAATTAGGACTGGGGAGAATGGAAAAAAGGACTTTAGCAAATATTTATCTCAAGGCGACAATTTTTTTACTGATTGGCTTTGGCTCCAGTGACAGTTCACTCATTGGCTTGTTACAGTGTTGCAGGATGTCACACAGATATGTCATCACAACCCCTCTCCTTAGTTTACCCCCCCACGCCTCTCCTAACTCCTAACGCCTCTGCTAAGCTTTCAGTTCCACCATCCTCTGGAGGCGACCCAAGGTTTCTGTCCCTGTTATTCAACCTGACCCTCTCCTGAACCCTGAGGACCCTTGGCTCCCCCAGCCCGGCCGTTAAGGAGGCTGTGACTGGAGTCATTAAAAGACATTTGGCGTCACTAAGCTTTAAGTGTCCCTCCCTTGATTACTTCTCAAGATAGTGTTAAAGAGCCAGTATACATTTCTAAAGAAACAGCCAGACGCCCCCCAACCCCCTCCCATCCTTTCCCTCCCCTCTTTAAATGTTTTTTGTTTACAGTGGTCTAGACCGTAAACCTAGTCGGGGGGGGGGGGGCCTTTGGCCATTTCAGAGTGAGGTCAGTGAGGGTCGTGAACCCTCCACGACACCCAGGGTTCTTGTATTGCTTATCTAATCAAGCATCATCATGAGGGTCACTGATAAGGTGTCAGCCAAAGGAGTAGACAACATATTTTAGTGCCATCGACAATCACGTGTACGTGGCTATTAAGAGTTTGACTGTGGATCACAGACTGGATATGCCACCAATCCTATTGTTCAATTGTCCCTGGATCAAATCAGTCTAATATCATGTCTGTATAATATTATGATTCCAGAATTCACCTGGCCTTCAACCCAGTCTCTGTATCCCCCTCTCACTGTGCATGGAGAAAACACTACACTCCATGGCTCCACTCTACACCCATTTTAGCTTCAGAGAACAGCTCTGTAGTGCGCACCAAACCATGACTTAAAATGGCGGCATGCGGGAGGGAGGGAAATGTTTAAAGACAGAGCCGGTTGGTCTCCTTGTGTCACCGACTGGCTGGCTGACTGGCTGACGGGCTGGCTGACTGGCTGACTGGCGGGCTGGCTGACTGGCTGGCGTGATGTGTCTTGCGGTTGGAGCCATGTTGTCTTAGACGCCAGGTTTATATGGTCCCAGGGTCAACTGGTCAATCTTTTACAGGGGTGGAGGCTAGTTCACATGCTGCCCAGGCCCCTCTCAAGCCATCTGGCAGCCAGAAAGAAGTAAGCTTGACTTTTGTGCTCTTTAATGGGACTTTTTGGGGGGTGAGAGAGGGAAGCGGGAGAAGAAGTGAACTCCTGGGTTGCCCCTGCTTGGCTTCTCACCTTCTTTCAGAGTTGAACACAGCTACACTCCTCCAAACCTGGAAAGTTAAGGGGGTCAAAAGTTCAGGTTGCTCTCTGTTTGTTTTCCAGACATTTTTTGTCTGGGTGGCGTTGTTCACCGGGGAAAGAGAGGAAGATGTAAAAAGTGTGTCACCAGGTTGTAGAAGAGTAAAACATGCAACTGATGATGATGAGCTCTAGTCATTATTTATATGATTTGGGGGCTGTGGAATGGGTGCAGAAGGTTGCGAGGAGTACGAAACATTTCACACTGCTGTCAGTTTCTTTTCTGCTGAAAGAGAGAACTCACAGGAACAGGCGTTCCTCCCCTCTTTCTTCCTCTTCCTCTCTCTCTGCCTTAAAGGGGAATGGAAACACCAGGATTTAGATCGTCAGCTCACTGTAACTGTGAATCTCCATATTGACATTGTTGCATCACTGACAGGAGAGAAGATTTTGGAACTCCCCAAAATGTCTGAATTTACCGAGTAGCTCCGAGACTGAGAATGAGTTTATAACATAGAATGAAATATCTTTAGTTAGGGAGCCAATAAACCTACTGAAGCTGTTCATGTTTGAGCCAATCTGCCAGATCAGAGTTTGTTCTCGTAGCAGTAACACAGACATGCTAGTTTAATATTAGTGGATTGAATACATCTCTTTGCTTATATTTACTTTCTAAAATATTTCCATTCCCCTTTACCACCATCACCTTCATTCTTCACTTGACTAGACCATATACACAGGCAGAAAGGAAACATG
The DNA here is from genome assembly GCF_002021735.2 of Oncorhynchus kisutch. NCBI lineage: Eukaryota > Metazoa > Chordata > Actinopteri > Salmoniformes > Salmonidae > Oncorhynchus > Oncorhynchus kisutch. The sequence goes on from NC_034190.2 coordinate 79,060,476, forward strand.
TTAACACTCAGTATCGCCAGAGGTAGAATATGCAGAAATAGCAGCAGGCCCAGTTGAAAGGTCACGCAGAGATAAAGGAAACAGCCCTCCCTTTCCTAGGTTTCCCTCCAAATATAAGAGAGAAGTAATATGCAGTCAGATAGTCAGATATATGTTTATGTCTTGTGTTGTTTCTGCTGAAAGTGTGTATGTGTGAATTTGTATTTGTGTGTGTTAGTTGAATGTGTGACAGTGTGTTGTGTGTGCTAGGGCTCATGCTCACATTCATGAGAAAAGGTCCCCACCACCATAGTTGTGGTCCCCCCTCCCTCTCCCCTACTTTATAGAAGGAGATGGGGACCTTTATATGCAGCTGTTCTCAATGCAATTACTGCCCTTAATGAGCCTGTCTGGAATTTCACAGGCCCTCTTCGCCATGTCACTTTAGCTGACCGCAGGAAAAATAAAACAACTACTGAAAAAGCTGCCGCCCATCAAGTAGCAGATGCAACAAATAAAATAAAAAGCCCATCTTTCATGATATGTGTATGTCTTTGTATTTTCTATATCGATTGATCATTGGGATATTTAAGCAATAAGGGTGTGGTATATGGCCATTATACCACGGCTAAGTGCTGTTCTTACATACGACGCAGTGCGGAGTGCCTGGATACAGCCCTTAGCCGTGGTATATTGGTTATATACCACAAACCTCTGAGGTGCCTTATTGCTATTATAAACTGGTAACAACAGTAAAAATACATGTTTTGTCATACCCGTGGTATACGGTCTGATATACCACGACTTTCAGACAATCAGCGTTCAGGGCTCAAACCACCCAGTTTATAATATCATGTAACTAATCTTCTGCTTTTTCTATTTCTTCCATGTCTCATTGGCGCTGCCCTTGGTCCTTAATAGGTGAGTGTCTTTCATTCTAATTCTTCTATTTTATACCAAGTCAAAGTTTACATTGGGTCTTTCCTTTAAGTGAGACCGCGACTGTGCTGCCATCCACACACAAAGTAGCCTTACATGTAGGCAGTACACCACATAACACATATTTCCTTCCAAGATGACACACATCATTTCAGGAAGTATTTCACACATCTAAGACCTTATCTGTAAGCTACTGTTCTAAAGGTTGTCAGACAGGAGAGTGTGATGGACACCACAGTGTACCAGCTCAACAGCTGAAACTGAAGCAGCCTACTCTTCATTAATTACATTCCCATCTTCTCAAAATGATTTTCTGTGTATGCAGAGCTCCGCGTGATAACGCTCAGTGCTGCTGTTTGGTTGAAGGGAGGTACTAAGTAGAGAGAGCCGTTGTGGTGAGAGGGTTAGGGGTGCCTGCACACCACAGTACTGAAACCCCGGCGCAGACCGACCTCGGCTTACCAAAACCAAAATGGCCACCAACCACAGTCTCTCCAAAAGAGGAGACCAGTAGGGTTTACCGCGTGGCTCGGGTTATTTTCCACAAGCACTCTGTGGCAAAATATCTCCAAGCAGGGCTGCTTTGATGCAACAGACCCAAAATACACATAAAGGTACTACACGACAAAGTCATGTTTGCTTGATAGTCTGTTGAAGTGAAGTTTGTATACATTTACTCCCCCCCCTCCCACTCCTCTCTATGTTTCTATTGTTGCAGTATATTGTCGTGAATACAATGCATCATTTTGGAAAGTGCCAGTGTTGGACTGTGCATAGCATCTGTACCATAACATGCTGTCTTGGCTATAGACGATGGTTGTTCCTGCCCATAACATGCTGTCTTGGCTATAGACGATGGCCTGTCCATATTGTGCTCCATTGTGCTTTTATTCAAAACATGACTTGACATGACGAGAGCTGCATTGCCCCTCAATGTCCGTTCTTGTAAGCAGCCAGACTGTACTCATACTGTACTCACCCAGAGAGTATTCAGCCAGACAGTACTCACCCAGAGAGTATTCAGCCAGACAGTACTCACCCAGAGAGTATTCAGCCAGACAGTACTCACCCAGAGAGTATTCAGCCAGACAGTACTCACCCAGAGAGTATTCAGCCAGACAGTACTCACCCAGAGAGTATTCAGCCAGGCAGTACTCACCCAGAGAATATTCAGCCAGACAGTACCCAGCCAGACAGTACTCAGCCAGACATTACTCACCCAGAGAGTATTCAGCCAGACAGTACTCACCCAGAGAGTATTCAGCCAGACTGTACTCATACTGTACTCACCCAGAGAGTATTCAGCCAGACTGTACTCATACTGTACTCACCCAGAGAGTATTCAGCCAGACAGTACTCACCCAGAGAGTATTCAGCCAGACTGTACTCATACTGTACTCACCCAGAGAGTATTCAGCCAGACAGTACTCACCCAGAGAGTATTCAGCCAGACAGTACTCAGCCAGACTGTACTCACCCAGACTGTACTCAGCCAGACAGTACTCAACCAGACTGTACTCAGCCAGACAGTACTCAGCCAGACAGTACTCACCCAGAGAGTATTCAGCCAGACTGTACTCATACTGTACTCACCCAGAGAGTATTCAGCCAGACTGTACTCATACTGTACTCACCCAGAGAGTATTCAGCCAGACAGTACTCACCCAGAGAGTATTCAGCCAGACTGTACTCATACTGTACTCACCCAGAGAGTATTCCGCCAGACAGTACTCACCCAGAGAGTATTCAGCCAGACAGTACTCAGCCAGACTGTACTCAGCCAGACTGTACTCACCCAGACTGTACTCAGCCAGACAGTACTCAACCAGACTGTACTCAGCCAGACAGTACTCAGCCAGACAGTACTCAGCCAGACTGTACTCAGCCAGACAGTACTCAGCCAGACTGTACTCAGCCAGACTGTACTCAACCAGACTGTACTCAGCCAGACAGTACTCAGCCAGACAGTACTCAGCCAGACTGTACTCAGCCAGACTGTACTCAGCCAGAATGTACTCAACCAGACAGTACTCAGCCAGACTGTACTCAGCCAGACTGTACTCAGCCAGACTGTACTCAGCCAGACAGTACTCAGCCAGACTGTACTCAGCCAGACTGTACTCAGCCAGAATGTACTCAGCCAGACTGTACTCAGCCAGACTGTACTCAGCCAGACAGTACTCAGCCAGACAGTACTCAACCAGACAGTACTCAGCCAGACTGTACTCAGCCAGACTGTACTCAGCCAGACAGTACTCAACCAGACAGTACTCAGCCAGACTGTACTCAGCCAGACTGTACTCAGCCAGACAGTACTCAACCAGACAGTACTCAGCCAGACTGTACTCAGCCAGACAGTACTCAGCCAGACTGTACTCAGCCAGACAGTACTCAGCCAGACAGTACTCAGCCATTTTCTTCCACCAGAATTTCTGACGACCCCAAATCTGCACATTTCTATTTTAACATCAACAAATAACCTTCAGTTCATTACATTTTCATCTCCCAACCTAGGGAGAGAGCCACATCTGTGGGGGGACTAGGGGAAGGGACAAGAACAGGTCAAGGGTTATAAGTGGCCCGGAGGGAGTGGGACTCCGGAGGGGGGCGGGACATGCGGTGTAGAATGGCCTCCAACATGCATACAAACACCTGGGTTGTTGAAGTGGCGTTCCCCAGGGGACTTGTGGGGGAAATATTGTCAAGGTGGGTCTCCCGGCACGGGGGGTGGGGGGGTTGAAAGGACATGTCCTTTAGTTGAGGACACGCCAAGGAGAGACCAGCTGAGAGACGAGAGAGAGAGAGAGAAAGAAAGAGGGGGGGGGGCTTCTCTGGAAGAGGGGAGGTAAAGTTGAAAGATGATCAGAAGAGGTAGATAGGCGAAGAGGGAGTGGGGTTCAAGTCCCCACAGAGCACAGCAACAATGAGTGAAGCAGGAAAACATTTCAAGCCTGTGTCACACGATGAGACAAAGACACGGAGAGAGAAGAGTAGAGATGCACACCTTACCTTTCCCCATACTGTACACGTTGGTTCTAAGTCAGTAATCATGATATATGTGATACACTACAGCAGCATTCTATTTTGGGGTGATACTGGTTAGACCGAATAACATAAACTCTCTCTTTCGCTTTCTCTCTCTCACTTTGGGTCTTTTTAGGTGGATATCTCAGGTATTGTTCAGAGAGAGAGAGAGAGAGAAGGAGAGGAGAGAGAGAGGATCGGAGAAAGGGAAAGAGAGATAGAGAGAGAGAGGGAGAGACTAGATGAGGGAGAGAGGGAGAGGGAGAGAGGGAAAGCGCTGACGTCTGGGAGAAGCAGAGTGAGTGTGTTTGGCGGGCGGTACGCCCTTGCAGGTTTCTCTATCACTCAGCTCCTATTCATTTTTAATTGCTTCCTCCCTCTGCCTTGCACACAGCTCCACTTTTCACTCACTGAGCAGAAACACCAAACTCCCCAGCAGAGGAGAAGAAGAAAAGAGAGGGATGGGAGGACGTGGGGGGAAGTGATGAGAAAGAAGAGAGGAGGGGAAAGGGGTTTGGAAGAAAGGAGAGAAGAAGAGAGGAGAGGAAAGGGGTTTGGAAGAAAGGAGAGAAGAAGAGAGGAGGGGAAAGTGGTTTGGAAGAAAGGAGATAAGAAGAGAGGAGAGGAAAGGGGTTTGGAAGAAAGGAGAGAAGAAGAGAGGAGGGGAAAGGGGTTTGGAAGAAAGGAGAGAAGAAGAGAGGAGGGGAAAGGGGTTTGGAAGAAAGGAGAGAAGAAGAGAGAAGGGGAAAGGGTTTTGGAAGAAAGGATGAGAAGAAGAGAGGAGGGGGAAAGGGGTTTGGAAGAAAGGAGAGAAGAAGAGAGGAGGGGAAAGGGGTTTAGAAGAAAGGAGAGAAGAAGAGAGGAGGGGAAAGGGGTTGGAAGAAAGGATGAGAAGAAGAGAGGAGGGGAAAGGGGTTTGGAAGAAAGGATGAGAAGAAGAGAGGAAGGGAAAGGGGTTTAGAAGAAAGGAGAGGAAAGGGGTTTGGAAGAAAGGAGAGAAGAAGAGAGGAGGGGAAAGGGGTTTGGAAGAAAGGAGAGAAGAAGAGAGGAGGGGAAAGGGGTTTGGAAGAAAGGAGAGAAGAAGAGAGGAGGGGAAAGGGGTTAGGAAGAAAGGATGAGAAGAAGAGAGGAGGGGAAAGGGGTTTGGAAGAAAGGAGAGAAGAAGAGAGGAGGGGAAAGGGGTTTAGAAGAAAGGAGAGAAGAAGAGAGGAGGGGAAAGGGGTTTGGAAGAAAGGATGAGAAGAAGAGAGGAGGGGAAAGGGGTTTGGAAGAAAGGATGAGAAGAAGAGAGGAAGGGAAAGGGGTTTAGAAGAAAGGAGAGAAGAAGAGAGGAGGGGAAAGGGGTTTGGAAGAAAGGAGAGAAGAAGAGAGGAGGGGAAAGGGGTTTGGAAGAAAGGATGAGAAGAGGAGAGGAGGGGAAAGGGGTTTGGAAGAAAGGATGAGAAGAAGAGAGGAAGGGAAAGGGTTTAGAAGAAAGGAGAGAAGAAGAGAGGAGGGGAAAGGGGTTTGGAAGAAAGGAGAGAAGAAGAGAAGAGGAGAAACCAGATGATAGTTGAGGAGAGGATGGGAAAAGCAAGTATGTAAAATAAAAATAGATATTTTATTGTCTTATACACCTGATAGGTGCGGTGAAATGTGTTGTATTACAGGGTCAGCCATAGTCGTAGATTGGAGGAGATGAAAGAAGATGATGGCGCAGTCTATACTGTATACCAGTGTTTCCATCCTCCAGTTCCCCCAACAGCACACATTTTTGTTGTACTTCACTCCTCTACTTTAGTCTGTAGTACTTCACTCCTCTACTTTAGTCTGTAGTACTTCACTCCTCTACTTTAGTCTGTAGTACTTCACTCTTCTACTTTAGTCTGTTGTACTTCACTCTGCTACTTTAGTCTGTAGTACTTCACTCTTTTACTTTAGTCTGTAGTACTTCACTCTGCTACTTTAGTTTGTAGTACTTCACTCTTATACTTTAGTCTGTAGTACTTCACTCTTATACTTTAGTCTGTAGTACTTCACTCCTCTACTTTAGTCTGTTGTCCTTCACTCTGCTACTTTAGTCTGTAGTACTTCACTCCTCTACTTTAGTCTGTAGTACTTCACTCCTCTACTTTAGTCTGTAGTACTTCACTCTGCTACTTTAGTCTGTAGTACTTCACTCTTCTACTTTAGTCTGTAGTACTTCACTCTGCTACTTTAGTCTGTAGTGCTTCACTCTTCTACTTTAGTCTGTAGTACTTCACTCTTCTACTTTAGTCTGTAGTACTTCACTCCTCTACTTTAGTCTGTTGTACTTCACTCTGCTACTTTAGTCTGTAGTACTTCACTCTCTACTTTAAACCATAGTCCTTCAATCTGCTACTTTAGTCTGTAGTGCTTCACTCTGCTACTTTAATCTGTAATACTTCACTCCTCTACTTTAGCTTGTGGTACATCACACTGCTGCTTTAAACTGTAGTACTTCACTCTGCTACTTTAGCTAGTTGTACTTCACCCTCCTACTTTAGCTTGTTGTACTTCACTCTCCTACTTTAGCTTGTTGTACTTCACTCTCCTACTTTAGCTTGTTGTTCTTCACTCTGCTACTTTAAACTGTAGTACTTCACTCCTCTGCTTTAAACTGTAGTACTTAACTCCTCTACTTTAAACTGTAGTACTTAACTCTTCTACTTTAGCTTGTTGTACTTCACTCTTCTACTTTAGCTTGTTGTACTTCACTCTCCTACTTTAAACTGTAGTGCTTCGTCAGTGCATTGAAGAAAAAGAAGAAATACCCATAAAGCCTTTCAGCTCGACACCTCAACTACTTTCCCCTTTTTCACTCACTCTTTAAATGAAAGATCAAAAGGAAACCCTCGACAACGTGCTTTCACTCTCCTCTCGCAGCACCGCCACCGCGCTCCATTTATTTGAAAGTTGCTGACACATTTCACACCCAATGTCCCTTTCTCCACTCTCCTCTCGCCCACCCATCTGTAGTGGGTCTCTTGAGTTGGGTCTCTTGAGAAAGAGAGAGAGAGAGAGAGGGAGAGAGAGAGAGAGCCCAGACCCTGCCTGCCTGCAGAATGCATTAGTACTGTGGAGCAGATAGGCAGAGGAAGGGAGGGGGTAGGAGCAGAGCCAGTCTGCTAAGGGGGGAGGGAGCACGAGAGGACGGAACAGCTGCAGTCTGGGCTTCCTGGCTAGACTGCTGAAAGTTATTATCGAGTTCCTGAGCAGTGGCTCCCCTCCCTCCCTACCTCCCTCTGAGGGTGGGAGAGAGAGAGAGAGAGAGAGAGAGAGAGAGAGAGAGAGAGAGAGACGGAGAGAGAGAGAGAGAGGGAGAGAGAGAGAGAGGGAGAGAGAGAGAGGGAGAGAGAGAGAGAGAGAGAGAGGAAGAGAGAGAGAGACGGAGAGAGAGAGAGAGAGAGACGGAGAGAGAGAGAGAGAGAGAGAGAGAGAGAGAGAGAGAGAGAGAGAGAGGGAGAGAGAGAGAGAGAGAGGGAGAGAGGGAGAGAGCGCTTCTTGCCATGCCCTTTCTTAGTGACCTTGCAAGCACATCAGATTTTTTTTCTCTTTTTTGATTCGCTCTCTGTATTTCTGTCGGTCTGGACATAGCCGCAACATCTGTGTTCAAATATGAAATTCTACGTTTACACTCAACAACAACCATTCTCAAGATGAACCTATTCACATTGTGAATTGATGGGAATGTTTTAATCGTTGCATCTTCAACGCACGTTCTAATGAACTCGCACACCGAATCAGCGTATTCGTCAATATTGTTATCTGACGCAATACGAAACATATCCCAGTCCACGTGATGGAAGCAGAGTGTGGAGTCAGCTTGGTCGGACCAGCGTTGGACAGACCTCAGCGTGGGAGCCTCTTGTTTTAGTTTCTGTCTGTAGGCAGGGATCAACAAAATGGAGTCGTGGTCAGCTTTTCCGAAAGGGGGGCGGGGCAGGGCCTTATATGCGTCGCGGAAGTTAGAGTAACAATGATCCAAGGTCATTCCCTAACCAGAAACCGTGGATTGATTGCAGCATTCGCGTGAAACTGAAAGCGCAAACCACTGCTTTTAATCAGGGCAAGGTGTCTGGTAACATGACCGAATACAAACAGTGCAGCTATTCCCTCCGCAAGGCTATCAAACTAGCTAAGCGTCAGTACAGAGACAAAGTAGAATCTCAATTCAACGGCTCAGACACAAGAGGCATGTGGCAGGGTCTACAGTCAATCACGGACTACAGGAAGAAATCCAGCCCAGTCACGGACCAGGATGTCTTGCTCCCAGGAAGACTAAATAACTGTGCACCTGGGTACTGGACTTCCTGACGGGCCGCCCCCAGGTGGTGAGGGTAGGCAACAACATCTCCTCCCCGCTGATCCTCAACACTGGGGCCCCACAAGGGTGCGTTCTGAGCCCTCTCCTGTACTCCCTGTTCACCCACGACTGCGTGGACACGCACGCCTCCAACTCAATCATCAAGTTTGCGGACGACACAACAGTGGTAGGCTTGATTACCAACAACGACGAGACGGCCTACAGGGAGGAGGTGAGGGCCCTCGGAGTGTGGTGTCAGGAAAATAACCTCACACTCAACGTCAACAAAACTAAGGAGATGATTGTGGACTTCAGGAAACAGCAGAGGGAACACCCCCCTATCCACATCGATGGAACAGTAGTGGAGAGGGTAGCAAGTTTCAAGTTCCTCGGCATACACATCACAGACAAACTGAATTGGTCCACTCACACAGACAGCATCGTGAAGAAGGCGCAGCAGTGCCTCTTCAACCTCAGGAGGCTGAAGAAATTCGTCTTGTCACCAAAAGCACTCACAAACTTCTACAGATGCACAATCGAGAGCATCCTGGCGGGCTGTATCACCGCCTGGTACGGTAACTGCCATAAAGGCCATAAAGATCATCAAGGACATCAACCACCCGAGCCACTGCCTGTTCACCCCGCTATCATCCAGAAGGCGAGGTCAGTACAGGTGCATCAAAGCTGGGACCGAGAGACTGAAAAACAGCTTCTATCTCAAGGCCATCAGACTGTTAAACTGCCACCACTAACATTGAGTGGCTGCTGCCAACACACTGACACTGACACTGACTCAACTCCAGCCACATTAATAATGGGAATTGATGGGAAATGATGTAAATATATCACTAGCCACTTTAAACAATGCTACCTTATATAATGTTACTTACCCTACATTATTCATCTCATATGCATACGTATATACTGTACTCTATATCATCGACTGCATCCTTATGTAATACATGTATCACTAGCCACTTTAACTATGCCACTTTGTTTACATACTCATCTCATATGTATATACTGTACTCGATACCATCTACTGTATCTTGCCTATGCTGCTCTGTACCATCACTCATTCATATATCCTTATGTACATATTCTTTATCCCCTTACACTGTGTATAAGACAGTAGTTTTGGAATTGTTAGTTAGATTACTTGTTGGTTATTACTGCATTGTCGGAACTAGAAGCACAAGCATTTCGCTACACTCGCATTAACATCTGCTAACCATGTGTATGTGACAAATAACATTTGATTTGATTTGATTTGATTGGGATTTTAGGGATCACACAATTATATAGATATTTCAAGTACAGGGATGCAAATTTGCCCCTTTTTGGCGATTTCCTCTGTTTTGAACTCAAAATAGGTAATGGAAAATAGGTCTGACGAAAAGTGTGCAGACGCCGAGAGGAGAGTAACCGGCCATGATTGGGAGTCCCATCGGGTGGCGCACAACCGGACCAGTGTCATCGTGGTTAGGGTTGGGTCGGGGTAGGCCGTCATTGTAAATAATCATTTGTGCTTAACTGACTTGCCTGTTAAATGAACGTTAAGTTTTAAAAAATGATGAATAAAAATAGTCCTCGCATCCGCTCTTCTCAAAACCCATTGGAGGAGAAGGTTCGGAAGGGAGGGACCTCTGGCTTTCTCATCCAATCGGGTTTGAGGAGAGGGGACGCAAAGAGTGTGCAATTGAGATTCTTCTACTGTATGCTCACTAATGTTACTTTCTCTGGCTGATGTGTCATCACGCACCCCACGCAACAAACTTTGTTCCTTACCGCGTGGAATGCAACTCAAGGTAAGCAACCTGTGTTCGAAATAATGCTGCAGTTGATAAGAAGGAAATTATAGTTGCATGCATGTGTCAATAGCGCAAATTGTAGAGTAATAGCGAAGACATCAAAACTATGAAATAACAGATATAGAATCATGTAGTAACAAATAAAGTGTTAAACAAATCAAAATATATTTAATATTTTAGATTCTTCAAAGTAGCCACCCTTTGCCTTGATGACAGCTTTGCACACTCTTGGCATTCTCTCAACCAGCTTCATGAGGAATGCTTTTCCAGCAGTCTTGAGGACCACCACAGCAAAGGAAGACCCATAGCTCTGCTGCGTTTATTAGAGTTACCAGCCTCAGAAATTGCAGCCCAAATAAATGCTTCACAGAGTTCAAGTAACAGACACATCTAAACATCAACTGTTCAGAGGAGACTGCGTGAATCAGACATTCATGGTTCGAAATGCTGCAAAGAAACCACTACTAAAAGGACACCAATAAGAAGAAGAGACTTGCTTGGACCAAGAAACACGAGCAATGGACATTAGACCGGTGGAAATCTGTCCTTTGGTCTGATGAGTCCAAATTTGTGATTTTTGGTTCCAACCACCGTGTCCTTGTGAGACGCAGAGTAGGTGAACGGATGATCTCCACATGTGTGGTTCCCCTTCGTGAAGCATGGAGGAGGAGGTGAGATGGTGTGGTGGTGCTTTGCTGGTGACAATGTCTGTGATAAATGTAGTATTTAAGACACACTTAGCCAGCATGGCTACACAAGCGTACTGCAGTGATACACCATCCCATCTGGTCAGTGGCGGTTCTAGCTTGTATGGCTCCCTGGGCGACCCACCCCCCCCCTCCTTCAGCGCACCACTGTGACCACCACTGTCACTACCTGTGCTATCACTGTGACTACCTCTCTCTCTCTCTCTCCCTCTTTCTCTCGCTCACTCTCTGTCTCTATATCTATCCCTGTCTCTCTCTCTCACACACCCTCGCTCGGAGGTGAGTCACTGCAGTGTTGCCGTGCCGACTGAGGCAGATGGCACGTGGGGCGTTAAAGGGCAGTGGCGCCCAGTCCGCTCTAAGCCCCCACCCCCCTCCACGCCAACCCCCACCTGGGTGCCACCTGCTTCCTTCGTCTTACGCACCCCAGCTGACCCCTCCTCCAGCTTGGCACACGCTCAGGCGCACACACACACACACACACAAACACACCAAAAAGTCTGAGAATATCAATCTAGCAGGGTTTTCCACAAACAACTTGAACACAGGCCACGACGTGGTTAGCCCTTGTGGCTGAGACTGCGTAGGTGTCCCACGCGAATTGTAGCTGTATTCCATGCTGTTTTTTCTCTGCAACCTGACCTGGCTGGAACTGCATTGTATAGCTACCAATGTTAGTGCAAAGACATTGCTTTCGTGCTCCCCGCTGTGGGAAGATTTTAAGGAGGACACATATTTCTGCTCCTTTGGATTTTGCAATTTGTGTGTGCATTTTTTGTTCACTTAATTGATTAATTGAGAATTCCATGTAAGGAGAGAGACACGGAATTCCAGCTAGCCTAGCTATGCTAGCTGGCCAGCAGTCTCAAATGGAAGTCCCTATTGGACGTTTTCAATGCTGCAGGAGCTGTGCTAATGTTGCTTTACTCAGGGACAATGTGGACCGCCTGGACTTTCAATGTAGCAACTGTTTGCTTGCAGAGAACTACAGGGGCGAAGTGGCTACTCTTAGCGAACAAGTAACAAACCTACACAAGCTACTGGGGAACCCACACCTGCCTACTTTTTCTTCTCCAGTAGCCGGACTCCGCTCTGGCCTGGTGGAAATGTTGCCACCGTGTCGGTTCTCCACAGCCGACTGACCGGAACTCTGCAGGGATCCCTCCCTGAAGGGGTCTCCTCCTGCCCTGGAGAACGGAGCTAGTAGGATGCTCCTGGATGACTTGCTGAATGTTCCTGTTCTTGACCCAGCCAGCCATGGCGATATGTCACTCGCCGTGGAAGTCGAAAACCGTGTCTTTGGCAACGGGGGCCCCCACAGAGATGTTAAGCCCGGACCGGACACAAACCGGAAACAGCTTCGCCATCTTGGATCCAGAGTTTCTGGCGCGATCTTCCCAGGGGGCTTCCAATTCAAGATCAGATCCGGAGGTACCTGCACCTTTGTCCTCTGTTCTGTCTCCCTCTCCGGTGGCTTCTATCTCGGGTTCAGGTCCTCAGAGGCTACTGGCATTACACACCTGTATAAAATATTACTGCAGCTCTGTTTTATAGATAACTTCAACACCTTCTGGAAACAGAAGATGTTCTATAGGAATACATCCAAATCATCTTGGCTACTGGACTATGTCCATCCATTTAAAGGCTGTGTTTTGACAATGACTTATCAATGACCCAAGACCAGCTCAGTTAATACTCTCCATTGTGTCATTGACTTGTCATAATGCTGCAGAAAATGTAGATTATACCAGGGGCGTTGGCAGACACAATGTAAGTAACTTAATGTATGTCCCCCTAACTGCCCTGAATGCCCCTGTTGATCCTACAGCTGTTGTATGCAATAATCATGTGCCTATAAACCAGAGTTATATTGTTAACACTGAGGCAGTGTGCCCTAGTAGGAAGTCCACTGGGTGCAGCTCATTCTGCACTATCAGCTCAAATATAAATAACATGAGCATGTCTACTTCTGATAAGCTTCCCAGGAAAGCAATAAAAACAATCAAGCATCCCAGAAAAGTGCAAAAGAATTTCCCACATGAACATATGTAGCCTAAGAAACAAGGTTCATGAAGTCAATAACTTGCTAGTAACAGATGACAGTCCTGTTCTGACTATCTCTGAAACTAACTTAGATCATATCTTTGATGATACAGTGGTAGCAATACATGGTTATAACATCTACAGAAAATACATAAATGACAATGGGGGTGATGTTGCAGTCTATATTGAGAATCACATTCATGTAAAGCTTAGAGAGGATCTCATGTTAAATAATATGGCTACAACTTCATCTGCCTCACCTAAAGCCTCTTCTTGTTGGACCCTGCTATAGACCACCAAGTGCTAACAGTCAGTATCTGGATAATATGTGTGAAATTCTTGATAATGTATTTGATATCAACAAAGATGTATATTGTCTGGGTGATTTCAATATTGGCTGGTTCAGGTTATCAGTCAACCAACCAGGGTAGGTGCAAACAACACAGTATTGATCACATCTTTACTAATGCTGCAGAAAGGTGCTGTAAAGCAGTATCCAAATCCATTGGATGTAGTGATCACAATACAGTAGCCATATCTAGGAAAACAAAATTCCAAATGCTGGGCCTAATATAGTGTATGAGAGGTCAGGCTGGGCCTAATATAGTGTATAAGAGGTCATACAATATGTTTTGTAGTGATTCTTATGTTGATGATGTAAAGAATATTTGCTGGTCTGTGGTGTGTAATGAGGAGAAACCAGATGCTGCACTTGACACATTTATGAAATTGCTTATTCCAGTTACTAATAAGCACGCACCCATTAAGAAAATGACAGTAAAAACTGTTAAATCCCATTGGATTGATGAGGAATTAAAAAATTGTATGGTTGATAGGAATGAGGCAAAAGGTATGACAAATAACTCTGTCAGCACAACCGATTGGCAAATGTACTGCAAATTGAGAAATCATGTGACTAAACTGAATAAAAAGAAGAAGAAACTATACTATTAAACAAAGATACATTATATAAAGAATGACAGTAAAAAGCTTTTTTTTCTCTCCACAAAGTGAGTGTGGAAGAGATGAAGAAATTGTTGTGTAACTATAATGACAAGCCACCAGGGTCTGACAATTTGGATGGAAAATTACTGAGGATAATATCTTCAATTTAAGCCTACTAGAAAGTGTGTTCCCTCAGGCCTGGAGGGAGGCAAAAGTCATTCCACTACCTAAGAATAGTAAAGTCCACTTTACTGCCTCAAATAACTGACCAATCAGCCTGTTACCAACCCTTAGTAAACTTTTGGGAAAAATTGTGTTTGACCAGATACAATGCTATTTTACAGTAAACAAATTGACAACAGACTTTCAGCATGCTTATAGGGAAGGACATTCAACAAGCACAGCACTTATACAAATGATTGATCCTTGGTTGAGAGACATTTATGATAAAAAAAATTGCGGGGGCTGTTTTGTTAGACATCAATGTGGCTTTTGACATTATCGATCATAGTCTGGTGCTGGAAACATATGTGTCATGGCTTTACACACCCTGCTATGTTGTGGAGAAGCAGATATCTGTCTAACACAAGATAGAGGGTGTTCTTTAATGGAAACCTCTCCAACATTATCCAGGTAGAATCAGGAATTCCCCAGGGCAGCTGTTTAGGCCCCTTGCTTTTTTCAATCTTTACTAATGACATGCCACTGGCCTTGAGTAAAGCCAATGTGTCTATGTATGCGGATAACTCAACACTATACACATCATCTACTACAGCGAGTGAAATCACTGCAACACTTAACGGCGGCAGGGTAGCCTAGTGGTAAGAGCGTTGGCCTAGTAACCAAAAGGTTGCAAGTTCAAATCTGGTACAAATCCGGTACAAATCTGTCGTTCTGCACTGAACAGGCAGTTAACCCACTGTTCCTAGGCCATCGTTGAAAATAAGAATTTGTTCTTAACTGATTTGCCTAGGTAGATAAAGGTTAAAAAAACACACACACAAAACAAAGAGCTGCAGTTAATTTCAGGTGGGTGGAATAAGTTAGTCTTAAATATTTCAAAATCTAAAAGCATTGTATTGTAAAATCATTCAATATACCCTAAATCTTGTAATATATATTGTGGAAATTGACCAAGTTGAGGATACTAAACTGCTTGGAGTAACCCTGGATTGTAAACTGTCATGGTCAAAACATGTTGATATAACAGTCCATAATAAAGCAACGTTCTCACCTGGGCTACTGTTCAGTCGTGTGGTCAGGTGCCACAAATAGGGACTTAGGAAAATTACAATGGGATCAGAACAAGGCAGCATGGCTGGCCCTTAAATGTACACAGAGAGATAACATTAATAATATGCACGTCAATCTCTCATGGCTCAAAGTGGAGGAGAGATCGACTTCATCACTACTTGTTTTTGTAAGAAGTGCTGACAAGCTGAATGCACCAAGCTGTCTGTTTAAACTACTAGCACACAGCTCAGACACCCATGCATACCCCACAAGACATGCCACCAGAGGTCTCTTCACAATCCCCAAGTTCAGAACAGACTTTGGAAGGCGCACAGTACTACATAGAGCCATGACTACATGGAACTCTATTCCACAGTACTACATAGAGCCATGACTACATGGAACTCTATTCCACAGTACTACATAGAGCCATGACTACATGGAACTCTATTCCACAGTACTACATAGAGCCATGACTACATGGAACTCTATTCCACAGTACTACATAGAGCCATGACTACATGGAACTCTATTCCACAGTACTACATAGAGCCATGACTACATGGAACTCTATTCCACAGTACTACATAGAGCCATGACTACATGGAGCTCTATTCCACAGTACTACATAGAGCCATGACTACATGGAACTCTATTCCACATCAGGTAACTGATGCAAACATTAGAATCTGATTTCTTTTTAAATGACAAAAACACACTTTATGGAACAGCAAGGACTGTGAAGAGACACACACAAGTACAGACACACATACGCTCCAAAACACTAGCACACGCACTTTACACACACGTTCATTGTAATATAGTTGTATGATGGTATTATATATGTTGTATTGTAGATATGTAGTGTTGTAATAATGTTATGTGATGTACTGTTTTCTCTTTTGTTTTATGTGTAATGTAAGTGCCTTAATGAATACAAATACGTGCCAGGTTAAGAGCCAGGACATCCATGGTCACAGGCGGCGGTGCCAGAGTGCCAGGTCTCAGACCAACAGGCTCCAAGACAGATTATATCTGAAAGCAACGAGTCTTTTAAACAGATAGACAAAAGCTGTCCACCTCCACCAAGGACTATATGCACTGACTACATGCTCTCTCACAGGTCTCTACCCAAAAGCTGTCCACCTCCACCAAGGACTATATGCACTGACTACATGCTCTCTCACAGGTCTCTACCCAAAAGCTGTCCACCTCCACCAAGGACTATATGCACTGACTACATGCTCTCTCACAGGTCTCTACCCAAAAGCTGTCCACCTCCACCAAGGACTATATGCACTGACTACATGCTCTCTCACAGGTCTCTACCCAAAAGCTGTCCACCTCCACCAAGGACTATATGCACTGACTACATGCTCTCTCACAGGTCTCTACCCAAAAGCTGTCCACCTCCACCAAGGACTATATGCACTGACTACATGCTCTCTCACAGGTCTCTACCCAAAAGCTGTCCACCTCCACCAAGGACTATATGCACTGACTACATGCTCTCTCACAGGTCTCTACCCAAAAGCTGTCCACCTCCACCAAGGACTATATGCACTGACTACATGCTCTCTCACAGGTCTCTACCCAAAAGCTGTCCACCTCCACCAAGGACTATATGCACTGACTACATGCTCTCTCACAGGTCTCTACCCAAAAGCTGTCCACCTCCACCAAGGACTATATGCACTGACTACATGCTCTCTCACAGGTCTCTACCCAAAAGCTGTCCACCTCCACCAAGGACTATATGCACTGACTACATGCTCTCTCACAGGTCTCTACCCAAAAGCTGTCCACCTCCACCAAGGACTATATGCACTGACTACATGCTCTCTCACAGGTCTCTACCCAAAAGCTGTCCACCTCCACCAAGGACTATATGCACTGACTACATGCTCTCTCACAGGTCTCTACCCAAAAGCTGTCCACCTCCACCAAGGACTATATGCACTGACTACATGCTCTCTCACAGGTCTCTACCCAAAAGCTGTCCACCTCCACCAAGGACTATATGCACTGACTACATGCTCTCTCACAGGTCTCTACCCAAAAGCTGTCCACCTCCACCAAGGACTATATGCACTGACTACATGCTCTCTCACAGGTCTCTACCCAAAAGCTGTCCACCTCCACCAAGGACTATATGCACTGACTACATGCTCTCTCACAGGTCTCTACCCAAAAGCTGTCCACCTCCACCAAGGACTATATGCACTGACTACATGCTCTCTCACAGGTCTCTACCCACATACTCACACACACGCCTACACTGACACTCCTGCGCACACACACATACACGCACGCACACACACACAGACACGCACGCACGCATGCAGGCACACACACACAGACACGCACACGCACGCACGCGCACACACACACACACACACACACACACACACACACACACACACACACACACACACACACACACACACACACACACACACACACACACACACACACACACACACACACACACACACACACACACACACACACACACACCAAGCCTAACCCATATATAAGGGCCTAGGTGCCAGACCAATGGGATGTGTTTGAGTCACCCCCTCCCTCCTAGTGTGTATAAGTGGTCTTATTGGTCCAGCTAACTGGCTGGCACTAACGCCAAGCTGGCACTAACGCCAAGCTGGCACTAACGCCAAGCTCTTGCCTTCAAAGTATTGCATTTCTAAAGCCTCGCTAGGAGTTTGTGGCTGCACTCTGCACTCTTCAGATACACAATACTCCAGCCCAGAACATAAACAGGAAGCCACATAACGGGAGGCCCTCTCTGCCTTTTGGCCCCGCTAACTAGCATTAGTGTTAGCATGTGTTGGTGAGCGAACCGGGAACATGGTAGTTACGAGCTACACGGCTAACGACATGCATATTACACAGCATGACTATTCTGTATGTGGGTCGTTCGCTTGCTCGCTGTGCATGCTTCAGTAAGACAGATTGTTCCAGATGTGGAGATAGTGGTGCTGCTCAGGAGAATGAGCTCATTGTTTACAGTAGAACCTGGTGCTAATCTTTTATGAAAACGCTAACAGCTGCCTGACTCCTAGCTCCCCCCTGGGCTCGTGGGTGTGTGTGTGTGTGTGTCTATGTGTGCCCTCTGCCAGACTAGGCAGGCGCCTTATGCCCCACCCCTCCCACCCCCCTCTCACAAAGTAGCATTGATGCGAGCCTGTGTACTGCCCCAAATCGAATCTGCTCAATGAAATGGATCTGTGCAGCTAGCTGCCTACACACACACCAACAGAGACCTGCTAGTGTTGGGTTGCTTAAGCCCTTACACCAGGGGGGCTTGGTGTTGAGTCACGCTTGGGATTACTCCAACATAGACAAGATATAACACACCTCTTTGGCTTCTACACAATAGACGTTCCTGTACACGGCCACAACATCGTGGAGGGTAAAGCGACGCTCGCGGGTCACAGTGGTTGAGATGCACTCTACAGTAGGCTTCCCTCACAATCCAGGTAGCTCTTTTGCTAACACAGGCTCAGTCCATACACTGTGAAAGCTTGCACAAACACCTTCCTAGCTCTTTAAGTGTAGAACACTACAGTATCTTTTGGTGTACAACTCATCCTAGAAAAAGATTGACAAAATATTTGAGTGAACACTCTAACAATGGATATACATGTCCTCAAAGATGGAAGGCTGGCGGAAGGAGGATCAGGTGGGACCATTGGAGCCAATGAGAGTGCAGATACGCGTTTGAACAACAGGCCACGGATTAGCAATTAGCAATTCCATTTTTTTGTTGACAAAATTTGACGCACATTGACCCCCATAAAAAAAAATCCTCACATACTTTCGTGGACCGATGTTGGGGTGGGGTAAAACCTTATGCTTCGCCTCTTCCTCTCTGTCCTAGACCGTTCAGTGTTTCTATCTCACCTGCTGCAGGAGCGGATATGTGAATATCCACTTTTTAAATGTATATTTTATGACCCTATGTATGCTGGGGGAGATGCAGGCCTTGTTTGCAGCGAGCTGCAGAGCAGGGAAGGTTTTATGTTAATTTCCGCAGCACTTCCTGCTTGTCCTCTGATGCATATATTTTTTTTCTTTAGTGTTTTTCTCTCTTTTTTTTCTCAAATTCCCTCCTTTTTCCTTTGCCTTCCCTGTCTCTTTGTCTTCCCTGTCTCTTTGCCTTCCCTGTCTCTTTGTCTTCCCTGTCTCTTTGTCTTCCCTGTCTCTTTGCCTTCCCTGTCTCTTTGCCTTCCCTGTCTCTTTGTCTTGACTGGTAGGTTATGGAACTGTGTCTTCTGCCCCTCAGCTAGCCAAGATGCAGAGCATGAAAGAAGTGTAGGAAACGCCCCCTCCCTTTCGCTCTCTCTGGCTAGGTCAGTGTGTGCGCTCTCTATGACTTAGTTGGAGAGAGCAAGAGAGAGACAGAGAAGAGAAACCTTGGGGAAACATGTCAGTGGAAAAAATCTCAGGGCCTAGCTCTGGAGAGAACACTTGTATTTCCTCCCTTCTCAGAGAGGGACAGCTGTTTTCCTTTTCTGCTCTCCTACTTAGGCCATTTCCCTCTGTGCGCGGCCTATAGAGGCGTCACCAGAGACAAATTAGCCCAAACATCAGTTCCTGGCATTGGACTGGAGTTCCTGGCCCGAGCTACAGTGGTGTTGATGGGCTTGTGTCAGAAAGAAAGCTGAATATTTAATGGAAGAGGTCAGAGATAGCCAGTTACTTTTCCTTCGTAACCTATACTAACATATAAGCTAGCTAACATTCCTTCACACAATGATGATTGGCTCAGGCACTTCGGTCATCTATCGTTTGTTTGAGAGAGTGAGAAAGAAGGGCAGATTAACTGTGTGTCTAGTACTGGAACAAACAGATTGTTTTGGGATGTGATGCAAACCCCGCAACCCCATACTCAATGGGTAAGAAAGAGAGAGACCTTATTGAAAAGAGAGAGAAATAAGGAGAGATAAAGAGAGGGAGAGAGCGATCGATAATGGAAGAGAGACGGAGAGCTGACAAAGTAGCGGAGCTATGACGTCTTCCTATAGCTTGTCTGCGTGCCACCTCCACTTCCACCCGAGCCCACCAATCACAATCTCCCTCTCTCGAAGGACGCATTATTCAGAGGTTGGCTGAGGGCAGAGAGGTGATTGGTTGGAGGGACATACGACTGATTGACTGGGGCCTGCTCTGGCCAATGCCAACTGACATTATTCACTGCTACAAGCACATACATAAATATACATACACCGTAGCCTACTTATAACAAACACATATAACACTGCTGTGGTGTGTTCTGCATATAGGTACTGTATAAGTCCTTATATGTACTGTGAACGACTTGGTCTGACAGTCCGGACGGAAGGTTTTCACATAGCCACAGGTTTAAATGTTTTGGGTTTTAGTGCCACTGAAGTAGAATAAAGTAGAATTGTAGGGAGAGAATTTATGTAACTAAAACAAAAATCCACGTTTTAGGGGGAATCACATCATAAACTAATCAAATGGAAAAGCTATTTTCCGCCTGAACGACTAAGTTAATTGTGTTAGCGGTCGGGAAGGTGTACTCTTCGCCAACTTTAAACCAGATTCACACTTGTGAAAGAGATGATTTCATCTTTCATTTACCCCCTTTTTTCTTCATCATGTGGATTGTTGTTTTTTTCAGACTCCGACACTTTAAAAAAAACTTCCTTCCCGGTGATGGTCTTGGCGAATGACGTCTTTGTTTTCAAATTTTAACCCACCCACAATCCCCTACCAAACCTCCCAACTCTAAACTATAGCATGAGTTTCCACTGGGAAAAAAATTCCCTTACGCACAGAGCGACTGGATGAGAGATTTTATTTGGTTCTGTTTGCGGAGCTCGAGCTTAGCTTGTGTCGGTCTGTTATGTCGGTTTCTATGGTGAATAACACAGGCCATGCCAGACTACGAAGAGTACAAGGAATAAAAAAAAAAACACATGTAGGAAAGAAAAAGAGGAAACTCAATCCAAGAATTTGCAGGGCGTGGAGAGAGAGAGACAGAGAGAGAGACTGGAGTGAGTGACTGAGGAGTAACAGCCTCCCTCAGAGAATGGATGAAAAATGGAGCCTGACAGAATCAAAATGGCTGCCATCTCACTCAGCAGACTCCAGCTCTGAAAAGGAAGAGTCATGTTTTTTGCTGGCACAGATCACCTCAAATATTTGGTGTCGAGAAAACAACTCAAGCAAAGCCAAGCTGGAACGAGCCACCATAAGACCTCAGTGCATTCGAATACTATAATTATCGTCTTTTTTTGCAGTTAAATTTTTTCATAAGATTTTTTTCCCCATTCTAAATCTGTCCTGGCCCTAACCTAATGACATTCCATTGTTTGCCAAGAAGTGCTTATCAGACTTTTTAGTATGAACAGAATTATTGCTTATTCATGCTTTCCCCCCACCGATTAATGAAAGATGAGATGCATTAGTACATGGGGCCACGTGATTGATAGTGTGTGTATGTGTGTGTGTGAGAGATTAGGTATATTAGTCCTGACAGACTGTGGATTGATAGTGTGTGTATGGTAGTGTGTGTGTGTGTATGGTAGTGTGTGTGTGTGTGTGTGAGAGAGAGATTGGGTATATTAGTCCTGACAGACTGTGGATTGATATTGTGTGTATGGTAGTGTGTGTGTGTGTGTGTGTGTGTGTGTGTGTGTGTGTGTGTGTGTGTGTGTGTGTGTGTGTGTGTGTGTGTGTGTGTGTGTGTGTGTGTGTGTGTGTGTGTGTGTGTGTGTGTGTAGTCGAGACAGACTGTGGATTGATGGGGTGCCTTTATTTAACAGATTGAAATGAGTGAAAGATCAGAGTAGAGTGCACGGCTGCTACCACTCTGCCATTTCCTTGATTGGTGTGTGTGTGTGTGTGTGTGTGTGTGTGTTTGTTTGCATCTGTCTGTGTGTGTGTTTAACCTAATTTTTTGGCTAAATCAGGGATATTATGTTACCTCATTTGTGTACACAAACAGCTGCATTACATTTTTTTTCCAGGGACAAGAGTCTGGAGGCACAGCCAGGAATGACAACAGTCACACAGGGTTTTCCACTGTGATTTGCACACAAAACTGATGAAAAGAAGTCTCAGCCAGGCCCATACATCTGCATCTCACACGACCTCCAAAACACCTATTCATTTAGCTTTCATCACCTGCAATAAAGTAGGGCTTTGCCCCGTAACTGAGCTACCCATAAACTTCACCCTCCCATAGCCTCCGCTCCGCCCCTCCCTCCTCCAGTTCCTCCCTCGTTTCTGAACATGTTTGCAGTAAACCCATCTCCCCTCGGGCAGTCACATAAAACCAATCCCTTTTAATTAAGACAGATTCCAGTGAGGAAAAGATAGCGTCAACTTTTTCTCTCATTCTTTTTTCCCTCTTTCCCTCCGTTCTTTCCTCAACCAAAACATCCTGTCTTTTTATTTTCCCTTTCTTCTCAGCTGTTATTTTTTTCTGCACACTTCCTGTCCTTGGTGTGTGGGGTAACACTAGCTAGTGCTTCTTCTGACTCAACGATAGCATTTCATGGTAAGGTCTACACATGGTAAGGTTGTTGTATTTGATTCCATTTTGGATTTTAGGTTGTTTGTTTGGATGGGGGGGGGGGGGGGGGGGTTCTCCTGCCCCATTACATAGAATGAATACATACCCACACCCCACATCAGGGGACAAATGATGGCCTATAGTTAGTTAAGTGTGATGTGGGAACTCCAACCCTTCTTACCGACTCTAAACTCCGCAGCGATTCAAATGGTTGCTAACCTACTTCTTGAACTTTAAACAGGAGCTGTCTAAACTCTAGTTCCCTGAGATTCAGTTGATTGAACTTCCTGGTAGAACAGATGTGAATCCTAAACAGGATTAAAGGAGAAGGCTCTTGGGCTGACCTGAGCGAGGAGGACAAGGGGGAGCTTGACCTGAAGCTGCTCTCTCCCTAACCCCAATGTTGATGGGCTAGTTGGTTCCCATGTGGCTTGTTTTTACGTCTTCGTTTACGGACGCTGCCTTTGCTTTGTGACCCGCACCGAGAGCAATGGGATAGAATGGAGGAACTACCAACCCAACAGTGACTTGTTTACAGCACCGGTCCACTCGCTCACCTTCTGGGTCAACCCCTGCAACAGATGCAAAACAACACGACCCCCTCCCCGCCCATCTGTCTTACAAATGGGGCGAGTCACAGGGGAGATGGAGCCCATTGATGTACTACGCATGTGAACTAAGTGGAACCATATTACGATGCCACCTCGGTGGAAGTAGTCTGCCTGAGGTCTCCCTAGTGTCTGAGACTTAGCGTCAATGACGTCGGCCTTAAGGTCCATCGACAGTGCACACGCTCACGACAGACAGATCTGATTTATAGATATAGATTTCACAAGTGACATTGGCTCCAGTGGCATCATCGCCCTTTCCTCTAAAAATGGCTGCCAACATGGAATGAGCGTAGCAACGCTCTGGAGGGGTTGGCACACGGGTGTGTGTGTGTGGGGGGGTAGGGCACTGAGCTTGGCAGTAGACAGATAGATAGGTAGACAGACAGCCAGGCAGGTGACTGTCTACCTGCCTGTCTGTCTGTCTACCTGCCAGTCTGCCTGCCTGTCTGTCTACCTGCCTGTCTGTCTACCTGCCTGTCTGTCTGTCTGTCTACCTGCCTGTCTGTCTGTCTACCTGCTTGTCTACCTGCCTGTCTCTCTACCTGCCTTTCTCTCTGATAGCGTATGGGCCAACAGCAGCTAAACAGGAACCCTCCTCTCCAGGAATATTTGTTCCCGCCACAATCCAAAACCCTAACAGGATGTTGACTTATGACCTCGTCTTGCCTCACTCCACATAGCCCAGCCGTGATCCACTATCTAATTATGTTGATTTGGGGGTTTGACCTGGGTGTGTGACCTCTTGGTTTTGATAGTTTGTCTCAGTTGATTGGTTGGCGTGTCAGATGTCTGTGGTTCTCAAAAGGCTCAACAAATCATCAAATGTGAATCCATTTTCCCGACTTGATTTTTCCTGGCGGACTCTAAACGTGTGGTAATTGTCTTAGCTCTTCAGTCTGTTTGGGTTGGCGAGAGGTGAGCCGCTGAACATGTTTATGTAGTCACTACCCATCTGCCCCTCTGTTGTTGAACTGCATATCTGAGGGATTAAATCAGGAGGGACAGCATCGCGTGAGATATTCCTGCAGTGGTGTAAACACACACACATATACACACACACCCTTTGCATTCTCTCCTAATCTGTATCCATTTCTCACACACGCACACGCAGCAATGCGCACACACACCCTGGTAGCAGTGAACGTGTATCCCATTCCCCAAGTACAGTGGGAATGTGGGCCATTGACTCTCTGACCGTCCCTCCCCGCGGTTGGCCCAGACTGCCAGATGACCTTCCCCCCCAGTGGCTAAAGGCCTGATTATAATTTTATTGTTCCATGTCATTGGTCTGATGGTATCAACAGAAATGAATTGGCTGTCCATTGATTTACAACAACCCTCCCTCCCCCTGGTGGTGCTGCTCATTGATTTGTCCGTCAAGTCCGCTGCTCTCCCTCCCCTACTGGCTGGTGGAGTAGACTTCAACCAATAATAGGCTACGGTGTAGACGTAAGGGTTTGACAGACAGACTGGTAGACTAGAGATGTAATGTAAGTTGTGTTAGGTCTGTCTATGTCTAACAGAAGGGAAGGGCCTCCCGAGTGGCGCAGCAGTCTAATGCACTGCATCACAGTGCTGAGGCGCAACTACAGCCTCGGGTTCGATTCCATAGCCGGCTGTAACCGTGTAACCAGGAGACCCATGGGGTGGCGCATAATTGGCCCAGCGTCGTCCGGGTTAGGGGAGGGTTTGGCCGGACAGGATTTCCTTGTCTCATTGTGCTCTAGCGACTCCTTGTGGCAGGCCAGGAGCCTGCAAGCTGACTTCAGTCATCAGTTGGACGGTGTTTCCTCCAACACATTGGTGCAGCTGGCTTCCGGGTTAAGAGAGTAGTGTGTCAAGCAGCAGTGCAGCTTGGCAGGGTCGTGTTTCAGAGGACGCATGGCTCTCGATCGTCACCTCTCCCGAGACCGTAGGAGAGTTGCAGCGATGAGACAAGATGGTAACTACCAGTTGGGGAGAAAAGGGGGGGGTGAAAAAAAGCTAGGAAAGGCAAAACAACTTTGTTACCAAGACGCTGATAAGACGTAATGTGGATAAAACACATATTCTGTTGGTAAGAAAGATTTGACACATGTATCCCATACTTAAAAGGTTTTTATAGACATGAATTAAGCGTAAATATTTCCTCATAGATATGGTATACAACAGGGATATTTGGTTGTTATTTGAAGTGTATTAGCGTAGACCCAGTTCTAACTTGAACACATCTCCCCACTAGCATTTACTTTGGGTGAGCTCATGGACTGCCAGGCTGCTGTTTGCAAGGCTGGTTAAATTGTATGGTACATTGATTGGGAAGGGAAAGGGCGTCATTAGTGGGCTTGTGTCTGAAAGCTGTCAGAAACGTTCCATCAGACCAACGTTGGTCGCTATACCCCTCCCCATTCCCCCTTCACTCTGCGATTTCCTTACCCCCTGCAGGAAGTGACCTAACGTCTCTCGGCTTTGCCTACTTCCCCATTTCAGCTTAGTGATGGCCAGCTTCCTGTCTGACAGTCTACCATTTACCAGGGGTTTTGGGTGACTTCAGACACTCCTGCTTTGGCAGTCACTGTCAAAATTACAGTGGCGCGACCATACATGTCTTGCCCCTTCCCTCCCATAAAAAGTCAACCTCGCGCCGCAGGAGCTGGCCACGATATGCAAAAGCAGCCCATGGCTTAATTTCCATAGCGTTTGACTGTTTGAGGGTATGTAAATAACTGTCTGGCCACCACATTGAGCGTTTTGTCATGACAGTTGTGGACAAGTGCTCTCATTGTCATGGTATTTAAGTGATAGAAATGGCACTAATGCTAAAGTACAGGCTAATGTTAAAGTAGCCTACTAGCGTTTGATAGCCTGTCCTAGGCAGGTCTGTTGTGGTTAGGAGAGGGGAGGACTCAGGGTGGCTGCAGCTGCTCCACTATTGACTGTCTTGTGCTCTAAATGGGAAGGGAAGTGGAAAGGCTGGCTCTGCGGGAGCGGGAGTTTAACTAGTGCATTGCTGGTCTAAACATACAGGGAGGGACCCAGTACAATGTTCCATTTGCTACAATACATATTTCAGATTGTAATTTAAGTGGATGGATGTAATATCTGGATTATTTTTGAAAACATGCGTTACATTGTCAACGTTTTTCCCAGCAGCCCTAGCTCTACAACAGCATGTAATTATGGAATGTTTTCTGGCTGCATCTCCCTGCCGTTCTGCTGCACTCCCTGTCGTTCTGCTGCACCTCCCTGTCGTTCTGCTGCACCTCCCTGTCGTTCTGCTGCATCTCCCTGTCGTTCTGCTGCACCTCCCTGTCGTTCTGCTGCACCTCCCTGTCGTTCTGCTGCACCTCCCTGTCGTTCTGCTGCACCTCCCTGTCGTTCTGCTGCACCTCCCTGTCGTTCTGCTGCACCTCCCTGTCGTTCTGCTGCACTTCCCTGTCGTTCTGCTGCACCTCCCTGTCGTTCTGCTGCATCTCCCTGTCGTTCTGCTGCACCTCCCTGTCGTTCTGCTGCACCTCCCTGTCGTTCTGCTGCACCTCCCTGTCGTTCTGCTGCACCTCCCTGTCGTTCTGCTGCATCTCCCTGTCGTTCTGCTGCACCTCCCTGTCGTTCTGCTGCATCTCCCTGTCGTTCTGCTGCACCTCCCTGTCGTTCTGCTGCACCTCCCTGTCGTTCTGCTGCACCTCCCTGTCGTTCTGCTGCATCTCCCTGTCGTTCTGCTGCACCTCCCTGTCGTTCTGCTGCACCTCCCTGTCGTTCTGCTGCACCTCCCTGTCGTTCTGCTGCACCTCCCTGTCGTTCTGCTGCACCTCCCTGTCGTTCTGCTGCACCTCCC
The DNA here is from genome assembly GCF_002021735.2 of Oncorhynchus kisutch. NCBI lineage: Eukaryota > Metazoa > Chordata > Actinopteri > Salmoniformes > Salmonidae > Oncorhynchus > Oncorhynchus kisutch. The sequence continues at coordinate 79,087,452 of NC_034190.2, forward strand.
TGTCGTTCTGCTGCACTTCCCTGTCGTTCTGCTGCACCTCCCTGTCGTTCTGCTGCATCTCCCTGTCGTTCTGCTGCACCTCCCTGTCGTTCTGCTGCACCTCCCTGTCGTTCTGCTGCACCTCCCTGTCGTTCTGCTGCACCTCCCTGTCGTTCTGCTGCATCTCCCTGTCGTTCTGCTGCACCTCCCTGTCGTTCTGCTGCACCTCCCTGTCGTTCTGCTGCACCTCCCTGTCGTTCTGCTGCACCTCCCTGTCGTTCTGCTGCACCTCCCTGTCGTTCTGCTGCACCTCCCTGTCGTTCTGCTGCATCTCCCTGTCGTTCTGCTGCACCTCCCTGTCGTTCTGCTGCACTCCCTGTCGTTCTGCTGCACCTCCCTGTCGACCACGAGCAGCCCACAACTACAAAAATCACAGCCATCAGTGAACACAGCCTACCTGTCGTACACTGGAGTGGCTGTGTGTTCGCTACGCACGGCTGTTCCCCCCCCCCCCCCCCCCCAGTGGGTAAGCGCAAGCGAGACCCGTCTGTTGTGTCAGACACTCCTCTTCTACATGAGACGATGCCAGGTTTTTAATCAAGAGGATCGAGCAGACATCTCGGCTGGGGGATTTAGCCGTCATCCCGCTCGCTCCCTCCCTGCCTTCCTCCCTAACGGACCTCTCTCCCTTTCCCAGTCTCAATCCCCAAAGAGCCTAATCCGGCCAGATCCCACATCCGGTTTTATCCCAACATCCGCCAGAAAGAACAGGAAAACCTAGAAGGAAAACGAAAGGCTGGGAGCCATAAAATCTCTATTCTGACCAGGGTGGTGAATTAAAATGTAAAAAGATGAAAAGGACAGGGGCTCCCGGTTGAGTTTGAGACACTTTATTTGGAGAGTGGCTCCGGGTTTCTAGGGAGAAGGAGGTAGAGAGAGGATTGGCTGGATTTTCTTATGGAAATGAGAGCCGACACTGTCACTGTAGTCGCTGCTGCTGCCGCAGTCCTGCAGGAGGGAGAGAGAGAGAGCGTGACATGGCCAGAGCACCAGTATATCTGAGTCAGTCCAACACACACACACACACACACACACACACACACACACACACACACACGTCTGTCTGGTGTGTCTGCTCTATCCAGACTAGCCTCCCTCCCTCCCTCCTTCCTTCCCTCCCTCCCTCCCTCCCTGTCTGTCTGTCTGTCTGGTGTGTCTACTCTATACATACTAGCCTCCCTGTCTGTCTGTCTGTCTGGTGTGTCTACTCTATACAGACTAGCCTCCTTCATTCTATTCATAACTTTCAAAATGTCATTACCTTGTATTATTCTTAGTGTCTCGAGGGCCACAGACTCCGTCTCCAATTCATACGGCACAGTATCCACCTATTTCATCTACAGACCACTCCTTCTATAACTGATTACTTCAAGGACCCTTTTATCCACGTTGATATCCATATAGAAGCTACTAGAAGGAATCAAGCTACCTTAGTCCAAGCTCAGTCAGCCCCTATGATCCTAAATCCATACTAGCATACCACTTGCATCGAATCAAAGGTATTTTGGCGTGTGAGTATGGATTTTGGAACGTAGTTCAGGTGCTGGAATATATGGACAGGCAGCTGTAGAACTACATCTGTACTCTTACATCAATTTCTATAATGGCCGTCTCCTCTTCCTGACTCTGAAGAGGAGACGGCTATGGATCATCTCAAGGCCCCCCCCCCCCATCCCCGCGACGGGACAGCACGTGATCCCTTCGGTAGACGACGGGGAGAGAGAAGGAGCGAGAGCGGGTCGAAAGGACAACGCCGCAGAACGAGGTTAAGATTGTAATTGGTCGTCTGTCCTCATCCCTGGTAGTGTCAGGCTCCAGGGAAGGGCTTTATCAGGCATAATGACTCCTTAATGATGGGGGGATTGTGACGTCTCATCACCAGCCTGTCTAAATCCCCCTCCCTCTATGGTGGCAGGCGGCGCAAGGATTCATCATGCCTGGGGCTTAGTGGAGCACACAGACAGACACTCAGGCAGACAGACACTTAGGCAGACAGACCTACAGACAATCACTCAGGCAGACAGACAGAGACAGACAGACGGACTGACTGACTGACAGACAGGCAGACACACGGGTAGACAGACATGCAGATGCACAGGCATATAGGCAGACAGGCGGATGCAGATAGGCAGACAGACAGACAGACAGTATGGGGATAGTCTTGTGGCTGGGCTCAACTACTTGACAAATGCCACCCTCCTTCCTGCCATCCAA
>NC_034190.2:79094704-79107204 GCF_002021735.2 Oncorhynchus kisutch
CATTCCATAGTATGTCATGAAGCTAATAGCAGTGGTGCCATTGCTGTGTAACTCCGATAGGGCAACATCTGAAAAATAGAGCAGTTGGTGAAAGCCAATATCACCCACGACAGAGAACGGTTGGTTGTCAAGGGCAATGAATTCTATTATCTTGGCGTTAATGGATTTCGCCTTTGAGTTGTCTCGCTGAATTTTGTTACTCTTTCAAATGACTGCTCGATCCACACAGTGGACATTGTGGGGTAATTTAGGAATGCTGTGTTGCACGTAGAGTGCAAAATTCTACATGGCATCATTACGTAATGTACCTACGTTATATACAGTTGAAGTCGGAAGTTTACATACACTTAGGTTGGAGTCATTAAAACTCATTTTTCAAACACTCCACAAATTTCTTGTTAACAAATTATAGTTTTGGCAAGTCGGTTAGGACTTCGTGCATGACAAGTCATTTTTCCAACAATTGTTTACAGACAGATTATTTCACTTATAATTCACTGTATCACAATTCTGGTGGGTCAGAAGTTTACATACGCTAAGTTGACTGTGCCTTTAAACAGCTTGGAAAATTCCAGAAAAGTATGTCATGGCTTTAGAAGCTTCTGATAGGCTAATTGGCAACATATTTTTTTTTTAATTAACTAGGCAAGTCAGTTAAGAACAAATTCTTATTTTCGATGACGGCCTAGGAACAGTGGGTTAACTGCCTTGTTCAGGGGCAGAACAACAGATTTCTACCTTGTCAGCTCGGGGATTCAATCTTGCAACCTTTTGGTTACTAGTCCAACACTCTAACCACTAGGCTACCTGCCATCATTATGTTTGGAGGAAAAAGGGGGGAGGCTTGCAAGCCGAAGAACACCACCCCAACCATGTAGCACGGGGGTGACAGCATCACGAGGGACTGGTGCACTTCACAAAATAGATTGCATCATGCGGGAGGATGAAAATTATGTGGATATATTGAAGCAACATCTCAAGACCTCAGTCAGGAAGTTAAAGCTTGGTTGCAAATGGGTCTTCCAAATGGACAATGACCCCAAGCATACTTCCAAAATGTGGCAAAATGGCTTAAGGACAACAAAGTCACGGTATTGGAGTGGCCATCACAAAGACCTGACCTCAATCCCATAGAAAATTTGTGTGAAGAACTGAAAAAGCGTGTGCAAGCAAGGATGCCTACAAACCTGACTCAGTTACACCAGCTCTGTCAGGACGAATGGGCCAAAATTCACCCAAGTTATTGTGGGACGCTTGTGGAAGGCTACCCAAAACGTTTTACACAAGCAAGTAAACTTCTGACCCACTGGGAATGTGATGAAAGAAATAAAAGTTTAAATAAATCATTCTCTCTAGTATTATTCTGACATTTCACATTCTTAAAATAAAGTGGTGATCCTAACTGACCTAAGACAGTGAATTTTCACTAGGATTAGATGTCAGGAATCGTGAAAAACTGAGTTTAAATGTATTTGGCTAAGGTGTATGTAAACCTCCGACTTGTAGGTATGAACGTCAGCTGTGACATCGGTTTTGCACATCGGGGCGTTAAACTAGACATGGGCCGATACCGATGTTGGCATTTTTAGAGAATGTCGTCCGATTCCCATATGTTCACCGATATATCGTGCATCCCTAGATAGAACCCTAGATGGAACCCTAGATAGAACCGTTGGAGGTTGAAGTTGTAAGTGTTTTATTCTATGGACTAGCATGAGGGATGGAGGTTGAAGTTGGAAGTGTTTTAGTCTATGGACTAGCATGAGGGATGGATAGAACCGTTAGAGGTTGAAGTCGGAAGTGTTTTAGTCTATGGACTAGCATGAGGGATGGATAGAACCGTTAGAGGTTGAAGTTGGAAGTGTTTTAGTCTATGGACTAGCATGAGGGATGGATAGAACCGTTAGAGGTTGAAGTCGGAAGTGTTTTAGTCTATGGACTAGCATGAGGGATGGATAGAACCGTTGGGGGTGTTTAGTTTAGTTGTGGAATAGGGCTGGTTCTGTTCTCGCAGTAGGGAGACATGTACAGACAGGTTCCTAATGGCGTTGATAGATGACAGTGTTTGTGTGAAGGTGGTACAGACAGGTTCCTAATGGCGTTGATAGATGACAGTGTTTGTGTGAAGGTGGTACAGACAGGTTCCTAATGGCGTTGATAGATGACAGTGTTTGTGTGAAGGTGGTACAGACAGGTTCCTAATGGAGTTGATAGATGACAGTGTTTGTGTGAAGGTGGTACAGACAGGTCCCTAATGGCGTTGATAGATGACAGTGTTTGTGTGAAGGGGGTACAGACAGGTTCCTAATGGCGTTGATAGATGACAGTGTTTGTGTGAAGGTGGTACAGACAGGTTCCTAATGGCGTTGATAGATGACAGTGTTTGTGTGAAGGGGGTACAGACAGGTGTTCTCTCTCTCTCTCTCTCTCTCTCTCTCTCTCTCTCTCTCTCTCTCTCTCTCTCTCTCTCTCTCTCTCTCTCTCTCTCTCTCTCTCTCTCTCTCTCTCTCTCTCTCTCTCTCTCTCTCTCTCTCTCTCTCTCTCTCTCTCTCTCTCTCTCTCTCTCTCTCTCTCTCTCTCTCCTCTCTCTCTCCTCTCCTCTCTCTCTCTCTCTCTCTCTCTCCTCTCCTCTCCTCTCTCTCTCTCTCTCTCTCTCTCTCTCTCTAAAAAGCAGTGTGCTACCTAATAGCCTGAACATCTGCCTCTCTTTTCCTCTTCTCACTCCTGGCTGCTAACACCACACGCGCACACACACGCACACACGCACACACGCACACACGCACGCACGCACACACACACACACACACACGCACGCACGCACGCACGCACACACACACACACACGCCCGCACGCACACACGCACGCACGCACACACACACACACGGCAGGTAAGTGTCAGTAACCCCTGACTGTTTTAGAATGGGGATGTTGGATCAAAACTTAATACACACTCTATACAGCACAGCAGCCAAACTGGGACTTAACATTCCCACTTAACTGCTGAGCACAGAGAAAGTGTTCCTCACTATACAGTATCAAAGTGAATACTAAATTAGGTACTTTCAAAAGCAAAGCAAAGTAGAATCTCCAAAATGCACATATCCCATCTACACCTTACTTAGATATTTCAATAATTATTGTATAGAGTAGACAAATAAGAGGGTTTGAAACTTCTTCAGTTTTGATATTGTGTTGGAGTAACTCAAAAACCTTAGCTATTTACCTCACTGAGTACAGAGGCCAATTTGTTAGCCAAAGGGACTGCAATGGGATGAACTGGTTGACAAAACGGTCAGAGAAACGTGTCGTCTGTCACTTGTTTGTAGACTTTAGGTTTCTGCAGTTTGGGCGCAGTCTCTCTCTGCCTGTATTCTTACGAGCTAGCAGCGAGCACTAGGCTAGGCAACTAGGCTAGCTTCCCTGAAGTCCCTCCTTTCCTGCAGTCACAGTCTAGCCCCTCCATCAAGGAGACCCCTTCCTGCAGTCACAGTCTAGCCGATCCATCAAGGAGACCTTCCTTCCTACAGTCACAGTCTAGCCGATCCATCAAGGAGACCTTCCTTCCTGCAGTCACAGTCTAGCCCCTCCATCAAGGACACCTCCTTTCCTGTAGTCACAGTCTAGCCCACCCATCAAGGACACCTCCTTTCCTGCAGTCACAGTCTAGCCCACCCATCAAGGACACCTCCTTTCCTGCAGTCACAGTCTAGCCCACCCATCAAGGAGACCCCTTTCCTACAGTCACAGTCTAGCCCCTCCATCAAGGAGACCCCTTTCCTACAGTCACAGTCTAGCCCCTCCATCAAGGAGACCCCCTTTCCTGTAGTCACAGGCTAGCCCCTCCATCAAGGAGACCTCCTTTCCTACAGTCACAGTCTAGCCCCTCCATCAAGGAGACCTCCTTTCCTACAGTCACAGTCTAGTCCCTCCTTCAAGGAGCCCAAAGACAGGTTACAGGCAGGGTGTGGCTCACTAGCTAGATGCAGAAAGAGAGAAAACAGGTTGTTTACTCTTTCATCTCTCCTTAGTCTGAGAGGATGTTATCTGTGCGCTAGCTGAGACAACCTGTTTGGTGCCACCCACACATAGCCTAGCGCCACAGGCCATTCTTAAATATCCATTAACAACCATTATACTTTTGACACGGTGTCACACTTAGGCTACAAACTCAATGTGGAAGTGAGGTCGTCAGGCTAAACAGGAAGTGAGGTCATTAATGTGGTCAATGTCATGTTTAGGGTATGCCTAGACAAGCCAAGATGTAGTTGAACCGCATTTGCAGAGAATGGCAGCCATTTTGTTTTGTTTTGAGCGTGAGATTGGGTTCATATACGATTGGCAGTTCACCCCTACAGTTTGTTTGTACCTCTCGTGTTCAGTCTGGCTTCGTGTTGCTTGTTTGCTTTTGTTGAATGGAATTCTGCTTGTTTGGAGAGGACATCCTGAAATCTGTGTCACAGGAAATGGAGTGTTGGAGAGAGACAGAAGAACAGACAGAGGGGGGATGGATGGAGAGAGACTGAGGGAGAGAGCAATAGAAATAACAGAGTGTGTTATGGGAGTGCGAGTTCTACCTATTAAGAAAACAGACAATCTATCTGAGGAACACAAAGATGGGGCTTTTTTGGCTATGAGGATTTTCGTTCAATGCTTTTTTTGATGTTTGTTTTAGATCCAACAATTCCGTCTTAGTTCTCCCATCAAAATTTCCTGACTGAAGTTTCAGTTTAGTCAAACACATTTTTTCTGTCTGTTTTCAGAAGAAAGCAATCTTTCTTTTACTTTTTTTTGTTACTTACTAAGAATTTGACACGTAATAATACCCTTTTTATTTGAAGCCCTAGTCCAATCCACAGAATCTCTCAATGAATTGGCTCCCTATTGGCTCAGTAGCAGCCAAAACATCTCAGTGAGCTTCCCCCTCATTGGTTGTTTCATAACATGCACCGTAAAAAGTAACTGTCTAACTCATTAAAGAAATTGAGAGGTGTCTACTCAAACATCTCCAACGGTCAGTAGAACTCAAATCATAAAAGTGGTACTAACTCATATGTCAAAAAGATTTCTTATCACTTATGTTTTTGAGTACTGTCAACAAGTCTTAGGTTATTGAGTAAATATAACAACATTTTTTAGAGTTCTGCTTAAGTTATTGCATTTTTACATAGTTTGTTGTGCTATGAGGCGTAATTGATCGTGATCAACGGATATCAAAACCGTCGGGAAAATTGATGTTCAATAATGATAAAAGCCCTTCACACCATCAACAAGGCCATGGTGCACCACTCTTACCCTTTAACTTCTTGCGTCGAGCCATCCCGGATCCGGGATTGTGAATACGGCCTCAAGCTCATTAGCATAACGCAACGTTAACTATTCATGAAAATCGCAAATGAAATGAAATTAATATGCTAGCTCTCAAGCTTAGCCTTTTGTTAACAACACTGACATCTTAGATTTTCAAAATATGCTTCTCAACCATAGGAAAACAAGCATTTGTGTAACAGCTAGCTTACCTAGCGTAGCATTTAGCGTTAGCATTAGCAGACAACATTATCACAAAAACCAGAAAATCATTCAAATAAAATCATTACCTTTGAAGAACTTCAGATGTTTTCAATGAGGAGACTCTCAGTTAGATAGCAAATGCTCAGTTTTTCCTGAAAGATTATTTGTTTAGGAGAAATCGCTCCGTTTGGTGCGTCACGTTTAGCTACGAAAAAAACCTGTATCCAGGAGTGTAATTATCCCCGCAGCTCATTAGCATAACACAACGTTAACTATTCATGAAAATCGCAAATTAAATTAAATTAGTATGCTAGCTCTCAAGCTTAGCCTTTTGTTAACAACACTGTCATCTCAGATTTTCAAAATATGCTTCTCAACCATTGCAAAATAAGCATTTGTGTAACAGCTAGCGCGGCTAGCGTAGCATTTAGCGTTAGCATCAGCAGACAACATTTTCACAAAAACCAGAAAATCATTTAAATAAAATCATTACCTTTGAAGAACTTTAGATGTTTTCAATGAGGAGACTCTCTTTTCCTGAAAGATGATTTGTTTAGGAGAAATTGCTCCGTTTGGTGCGTCACTTTTGGCTACCCAAAAAAAACAAAAATTCAGTCTTCAAAACGCCAAACTTTTTTCCAAATTAACTCCATAATATCGACTGAAACATGGTAAACGTTGTTTAGAATCAATCCTCAAGGTGTTTTTCACATATCTCTTCATGATATATCGTTCGTTGAAAGCCTTCTCTCTCCTCTCAATCACTGGATGACTGCGTGCAGCTTGTAGATTACGCACCAATTTAGACAAAGGACACCGGGCGGACCCCTGGAAAATGTAGTCTCTTATGGCCAATCTTCCAATGATATGCCTACAAATACGTCACAATGCTGCAGACACCTTGGAGAAACGATAGGAAGGGCAGGCTCATTCCCGGCGCATTCACAGCCATATAAGGAGACAATAGAAAACAGAGCTTCGAAAATTCTGCCCATTTCCTGGTTGAAGTATCATCTTGGTTTCGCCTGTAGCATGAGTTCTGTGGCACTCACAGATAATATCTTTGCAGTTTTGGAAACCTTAGAGTGTTTTCTTTCCAAAGCTGCCAATTATATACATAGTCGAGCATCTTCTCGTGACAAAATATTGCACTTAAAACGGGCACGTTTTTTTATCCATAAATTAAAAGAGCGCCCCCTATATCCAAGAAGTTAACGGACAGCTCAACCAGGCGTTAGCCTCAGCGCTAGCTAGCCGTAGCATGACTGTTATCTTAGCTATGCTAACCATATGGTGAAAGTTACATTAGCTGGCAGTGGCACCGGTTTTCTACTGTGTTTTGACTGAGCTAACCGGTCGATACATTGGTGATTGTTAGCAGACATAGAAACTTAAAAGAGTTTCACACAAGGCACAGAGAGGCCTTGACTGAACGTGACTGGCAGAGTGTGGCGTTCCCTCCCCACACTGGCAGAGTGTGGTGTTCCCTACCCACACTGGCAGAGTGTGACTTTCCCTCCCCACACTGGCAGAGTGTGGCGTTCCCTACCCACACTGGCAGAGTGTGGCGTTGCAGAGTGTGGTGTTTCCTACCCACACTGGCAGAGTGTGGCGTTCCCTACCCACACTGGCAGAGTGTGGCGTTGCAGAGTGTGGTGTTTCCTACCCACACTGGCAGAGTGTGGCGTTCCCTATCCACACTGGCAGAGTGTGGCGTTCCCTCCCCACACTGGCAGAGTGTGGCATTCCCTATCCACACTGGCAGAGTGTGGCGTTCCCTATCCACACTGGCAGAGTGTGGCGTTACCTACCCACACTGGCAGAGTGTGGTGTTTCCTACCCACACTGGCAGAGTGTGGCGTTTCCTACCCACACTGGCAGAGTGTGGCGTTCCCTATCCACACTGGCAGAGTGTGGCGTTCCCTCCCCACACTGGCAGAGTGTGGCATTCCCTATCCACACTGGCAGAGTGTGGCGTTCCCTATCCACACTGGCAGAGTGTGGCGTTACCTACCCACACTGGCAGAGTGTGGTGTTTCCTACCCACACTGGCAGAGTGTGGCGTTTCCTACCCACACTGGCAGAGTGTGGCGTTGCAGAGTGTGGTGTTTCCTACCCACACTGGCAGAGTGTGGCGTTCCCTACCCACACTGGCAGAGTGTGGCGTTCCCTCCCCACACTGGCAGACACAGTCGGAGGACCCCTGGCAGCTGAACATACCCTGCTGCCTACTCTCTATCTTCTCCCTCTCTATTTTCTCCTTCCCTCTATCCCTCATAAATAGAGGCGTTGTCACTCTCTCAACCCTGGGTTATTCCTAGGCAGATACCAGGACACCACTGAGGTGTGAGTTTCTAAAAGAGGGTACTTTCTGTGCGCTGCAACACTTGTCTGGGCCCAGTATCTCTCCAAGCTCAGCTAATCGAAAGGCCTTATCTTTGAGGTGTGACATCCTGTCTATGCTGTGTAATCCACACCGGATCATAAGAACAAGCCCCCCCCACCTCTCTCTCTACACTACACTGCCAAAAATATGTGGACACATGCTCATTGAATATCTCATTCCAAAATCATGGGCATTAATATGGAGTTGGTCCCCCCTTTGCTGCTATAACAGCCTCCACTCTTCTTAGTGATGTTGGGCACTGATGTTGGGCGATTAGGCCTGGCTCGCAGTCAGTGTTCCAATTCATCCCAAAGATGTTTGATGGGGTTGAGGTCAGGGCTCTGTGCAGGCCAGTCAAGTTCTTCCACACTGATCTTGACAAATCATGGACCACGCTTAGTGCAAGGGGGCATTGTCATGCTGAAACAGGACAAGGCCTTCTCCAAACTCTTGCTACAAAGTTGGAAGCACAGAATCGTCTAGAATGTCATTGTATGCTGTAGTGTTAAGATTTCCCTTCACTGGAACTAAGGGGCCCGAAACATAAAAACAGCCAGTTTTTACAGTTGACACTATGCATTGGGGCAGGTAACGTTCTCCTGGAATTTGCCAGACCCAGATTCGTCCGTCGAACAGACAGATGGTGAAAGGGGATTTATCACCCCAGAGAACGCGTTTCCACTGCTCCAGAGTCCAACGGTGTCGTGCTTTACACCACTCCAGCCGACACTTGTCATTGCACATGGTGATCTTAGGCTCGGCTTCATTTCATGAAGCTCCCGACGAACAGTTGTTGTGCTGACGTTGCTTCCAGAGGCAGTTTGGAACTCGGTAGGGAGTGTTGCAACCGAGGACAGACCATTTTTATGCACTTCAGCTCTTGGCGGTCCCGTTATGTGAGCTTGTGTTGCCTACCACTTCGCGGCTGAGCCGTTTTGTTCCCACTTCACAATAACAGCACTTTCAACCGGGCAGCTCTAGCAGGGCAGAAATTTGACAAACTGACTTGTTGGAAAGGTGGCATCCTATGACGGTGCCACGTTGAAAGTCACTGAGCTCTTCAGTAAGGCCATTCTACTGCCAATATTTGTCTATTGAGATTGCGTGGCTGTGTGCTTGATTTTATAGACCTGACAGCTTCGGGTGTGGCTGAAATAGATTTCTATTGAAAGGTGATGTGTCCCACCGGCCTTGGACACACACACACACACACACACAAACACACACACACACACTTAGAGTTGGTAGTCAGCAGTGTCACATTCCACCTCGGCCCATCCTTCAGATTTCACTTCCTCCCACAAAGCACTGCAGTTCCTGTTTGGGGTGGAAGACCCTGGCAGGTGTCCAGGTGAGTACGCACGCACGCGCGCAGGCAAAGCTCTGGTTAGGTGGTCAGATAGACGGAAGCTAAATGCCTGCTCCACTCAGACACATTGGCACCGTCCCAATATCCCAAAGTGGCTTTCCTTCCTATGTCCTAGCTCCTATTTCCTCACCCTAGGACATTTGAGTAGATTTTCTAATGGAAGTCCTGTCTGTCACTGTCTGCGAGAGGCTCTGGAGCTCCCTGATGGAGCAAAACCTGTTTTGGATTCAGAAATAAAGTATCACATATGCTCCTTCTTAGTTCATTGTCGAACATTCGACATTCTTTTCCCGTAGTCCAATCAAAGACACCTAAAGATCAACTCCCTCTCACATCCTCCCTCTCTCTCTCTCTCTTTCTCTCTTTCTCCCTCCCTTTCTCTCTCTCCCTCCCTCCCTCCTTCTCTCTCGCTCTCTCCCTGTCCATCTCTCTCCCTGTCCATCTCTCTCCCTGTCCGTCTCTCTCCCTGTCCATCTCTTTGCAGCAAATCTCTGTTCAAGATTACGGCAGGTGGTGGGAGGGTAACAGATTAAGGCAGGTGGTGGGAGGGTAACAGATTAAGGCAGGTGGTGGGAGGGTAACAGATTAAGGCAGGTGGTGGGAGGGTAACAGATTACGACAGGTGGTGGGAGGGTAATAGATTACGGCAGGTGATGGGAGGGTAACAGATTAAGGCAGGTGGTGGGAGGGTAACAGATTAAGGCAGGTGGTGGGAGGGTAACAGATTACGACAGGTGGTGTGAGGGTAACAGATTACGGCAGGTGATGGGAGGGTAACAGATTACGACAGGTGGTGGGAGGGTAACAGATTACGGCAGGTGATGGGAGGGTAACAGATTAAGGCAGGTGGTGGGAGGGTAACAGATTAAGGCAGGTGGTGGGAGGGTAACAGATTAAGGCAGGTGGTGGGAGGGTAACAGATTACGACAGGTGGTGGGAGGGTAATAGATTACGGCAGGTGATGGGAGGGTAATAGATTACGACAGGTGATGGGAGGGTAACAGATTACGACAGGTGGTGGGAGGGTAATAGATTACGGCAGGTGATGGGAGGGTAACAGATTACGGCAGGTGATGGGAGGGTAACAGATTACGGCAGGTGGTGGGAGGGTAATAGATTACGACAGGTGGTGGGAGGGTAATAGATTACGGCAGGTGGTGGGAGGGTAACAGATTACGGCAGGTGGTGGGAGGGTAACAGATTACGACAGGTGGTGGGAGGGTAATAGATTACGGCAGGTGATGGGAGGGTAATAGATTACGACAGGTGATGGGAGGGTAACAGATTACTACAGGTGGTGGGAGGGTAATAGATTATGGCAGGTGATGGGAGGGTAACAGATTACGGCAGGTGATGGGAGGGTAACAGATTACGGCAGGTGGTGGGAGGGTAATAGATTACGACAGGTGGTGGGAGGGTAATAGATTACGGCAGGTGGTGGGAGGGTAATAGATTACGGCAGGTGGTGGGAGGGTAACAGAAAACGGCAGGTGATGGGAGGGTAATAGATTACGACAGGTGGTGGGAGGGTAATAGATTACGGCAGGTGATGGGAGGGTAATAGATTACGGCAGGTGGTGGGAGGGTAACAGATTACGACAGGTGATGGGAGGGTAATAGATTACGGCAGGTGGTGGGAGGGTAACAGATTACGGCAGGTGGTGGGAGGGTAACAGATTACGACAGGTGGTGGGAGGGTAATAGATTACGGCAGGTGGTGGGAGGGTAATAGATTACGACAGGTGGTGGGAGGGTAATAGATTACGGCAGGTGATGGGAGGGTAATAGATTACGACAGGTGGTGGGAGGGTAATAGATTACGGCAGGTGATGGGAGGGTAACAGATTACGGCAGGTGATGGGAGGGTAATAGATTACGGCAGGATTTCCAGCCAGTTTGACACAACTATGAGAAGTATTGGAGACAACATGGGCCAGTACGCTGTGGAACACTTTCATCACCTTGTATATTCTCAGACCCCATTCACTCTCAATACAACTATTAACATTTGAATTGCAAAAAAACATGTTTATCTCTTTTTAAAGAACGTGAAGATCATGACGTCTCTCTGGTCGACTCGAGAGACTGAGAAAAGGAAGGATAGGAGAGATAGAGACGTGTGATGAGGAAAGCTGCGAGGGAGGGGGTGCTGGGGGGGGGGGGGGGGGGGGGCAGTGACAGACACAGCTTGGAGAGGCTGATGTCATGGCAGTCCAGAACACAGACCTGCCCTTGTCTGTGTTTTAAAGACTCCATCAGCTCAGAGACAGAAATAGAGAGAGACACACAGAGAGAGAGAGAGAGAGAGAGAGAGAGAGAGAGAGAGAGAGCGAGAGAGACAGAGACAGAGAGAGAGAGAGACACACACAGAGAGAGAGACAGAGAGAGACACAGAGAGAGAGAGACAGAAATAGAGAGAGAGAGAGAGAGAGAGACAGAGAGAGAGACAGCAAGAGAGAGACAGAAATAGAGAGAGACACAGAGAGAGAGACACAGAGAGAGAGAGAGAGAGAGAGAGACAGAGAGAGAGAGAGAGAGAGACACAGAGAGAGAGAGAGAGACACAGAGAGAGAGAGAGAGAGAGAGAGAGAGACAGAAGTCTCACCTCTGCTGAAATACACGGTGAGGTAGGTAGTACAGTTGTCTGGAGTACTGGCGTGTGCAGAATGTGTGTGTGTGTGTGTGTGTGTGTGTGTGTGTGTGTGTGTGCTGTAAGTGTTTGAAGCGATGTAGCTTCACCGTGGACATGCTGTTATTGTTTTTTGCACATAACAAGCTCAACCTCAAGTCAATATACCAGGGGGTTAGGAAGGGCTTGTTTTGTCTACCATCTTAATAACCCCCAATCACCTCCACTGCTAGCACACAAACTCACACACTCTGTCAACACCCCTCCTACATTTACACACACGCGCACACTCTGCCAACACCCCTCCTACATTTACACACACTCACTCTCCGAATTGTCAGACGCCTTTCCGTGACACCTGTCTGGAGGAGTTATTGTTGATTTTAGCTCTATTTATACTGGGATCATCTTCTCTCTCTCTCTCTCTCTCTCTCTCTCTCACACACACACACACACACACACACACACACACACACACACACACACACACACACACACACACACACACGCACGCACACGCTGGCTAGAGCCGCCTGACACCTCTGGGTGCGTTGTTCTGTTTAGACTGGCAGGTCAGTGAGGATGCCCAACAGGCAGTATGGCTCACA
>NC_034190.2:79112204-79132204 GCF_002021735.2 Oncorhynchus kisutch
CTCATGTGTGAACTGTTCCCTAGGAGTTGGAGTTCCTGCGATTGGCTAAGAAAGAGAAGCTCAGGGAGGCCACGGAGGCCAAGCGGAACCTGAGGAAGGAGATTGAGCGCCTTCGTGCCGAGAGCGAGAAAAAGATAAAGGAGGCAAACGAGTCTCGCGTGCATCTGAAGAGGGAGCTGGAGCATGCCCGGCAGCTCAGAGTGTGTGACAAGGGCTGCGAGGCAGGTCGCCTGCGCGCCAAGTACTCCACACAGGTGAGGACACACACAACACACAGACACGGGCAACTCAAACCCAGACAGAGCAGTGTCTGTAGTCTGAGCCCGATTACATAAACACTCGGAACGGAAGCTAGCCCTCAGAGTAATTGCATCATTTTTGTCTAACACTAAGGCTAAGTCTTCTCATGGTCAATGGGGAAAGAGAAAAAAAATGTTTCCTCCGTCAAAAATAAATGGGTGTAACCCAAAGAGGAAACAGGAAGAGATGTCTAGTTCCTGTTAAGCATCATGGGAAATGTAGATTAGACAAAACAAAGGGGAGGTACGCTCAATTCCCGTCTGTAGTTTCTCTAAAAAGAACAATTCCCTTTCCAGCCCTGTCATAAAGCCCTGGCATAAAGCCCTGTCATAACAACCTGCCATAAAGCCCTGTCATAAAGCCCTGTCATAACAACCTGCCATAATGCCCTGTCATAAAGCCCTGTCATAAAGCCCTGTCATAACAACCTGCCATAACGCCCTGTCATAAAGCCCTGTCATAACAACCTGCCATAACGCCCTGTCATAAAGCCCTGTCATAAAGCCCTGTCATAACAACCTGCCATAACGCCCTGGCATAAAGCCCTGTCATAACAACCTGCCATAAAGCCCTGTCATAAAGCCCTGCCATAAAGCCCTGTCATAACAACCTACCATAAAAGCCTTTATTTGAGTGAATGTTTAAAATGTTTATTGTTTTTATAGCATTTGCAGGCTTTGGGGAGACAGCTAAGTTAGGTCTATGTCAGGGCTTGTCCCAATGTTCACTGTTGTGTGTCTGGGTTAGGGTTAGGATTAGGGCTTGTCTTAATGTGTTTCTGGGTTAGGGTTAGGGCTTGTCTTAATGTGTTTCTGGGTTAGGGTTAGGGTTAGGGCTTGTTAGGGTTAGGGTTAGGGCTTGTCTTAATGTGTTTCTGGGTTAGGGTTAGGGCTTGTCTTAATGTGTTTCTGGGTTAGGGTTAGGGCTTGTCTTAATGTGTTTCTGGGCAGGATGTGGAGAGACATAGAGGTTTGCACGCGCAGAGGGAAGGATGTGGCCACTGTGTGTGTGTGTGTGTGTGTGTGTGTGTGTGTGTGTGTGTGTGTGTGTGTGTGTGTGTGTGTGTGTGTGTGTGTGTGTTTGTGTGTGTGTGTGTATGTGAGTGTGTGTGTGTTTTAAGAGTTCAAAGCATGATATTAGGTAGTTAACAAGAAACAACAGAAAATGATGAAAGTAGACACAGCAGTCATATAGCCTGGGTACTCAGCTCAACCCTTCCCTGAAAGTAGACACACCAGTCATATAGCCTGGGTCCTCAGCTCAACCCTTCCCTGAAAGTAGACACACCAGTCATATAGCCTGGGTCCTCAGCTCAACCGTTCCCTGAAAGTAGACACACCAGTCATATAGCCTGGGTCCTCAGCTCAACCCTTCCTTGAAAGTAGACACAGCAGTCATATAGCCTGGATCCTCAGCTCAACCCTTCCCTGAAAGTACACACACCAGTCATATAGCCTGGGTCCTCAGTTCAACCCTTCCCTGAAAGTAGACACACCAGTCATATAGCCCGGGTCCTCAGTTCAACCCTTCCCTGAAAGTAGACACACCAGTCATATAGCATGGGTCCTCAGCTCAACCCTTCCTTGAAAGTAGACACAGCAGTCATATAGCCTGGGTCCTCAGCTCAACCCTTCCCTGAAAGTAGACACACCAGTCATATAGCCTGGGTCCTCAGCTCAACCTTTCCCTGAAAGTAGACACCTCAGTCATATAGCCTGGGTCCTCGGCTCAACCCTTCCCTGAAAGTAGACACACCAGTCATATAGCCTGGGTCCTCAGTTCAACCCTTCCCTGAAAGTAGACACACCAGTCATATAGCCTGGGTCCTCAGTTCAACCCTTCCCTGAAAGTAGACACACCAGTCATATAGCCTGGGTCCTCAGCTCAACCCTTCCCTGAAAGTAGACACACCAGTCATATAGCCTGGGTCCTCAGTTCAACCCTTCCCTGAAAGTAGACACACCAGTCATATAGCCCGGGTCCTCAGTTCAACCCTTCCCTGAAAGTAGACACACCAGTCAAATAGCCTGGGTCCTCAGCTCAACCCTTCCTTGAAAGTAGACACAGCAGTCATATAGCCTGGGTCCTCAGCTCAACCCTTCCCTGAAAGTAGACACACCAGTCATATAGCCTGGGTCCTCAGCTCAACCTTTCCCTGAAAGTAGACACCTCAGTCATATAGCCTGGGTCCTCGGCTCAACCCTTCCCTCAAAGTAGACACACCAGTCATATAGCCTGGATCCTCAGTTCAACCCTTCCCTGAAAGTAGACACACCAGTCATATAGCCTGGGTCCTCAGTTCAACCCTTCCCTGAAAGTAGACACACCAGTCATATAGCCTGGGTCCTCAGTTCAACCCTTCCCTGAAAGTAGACACAGCAGTCATATAGCCTGGGTCCTCAGTTCAACCCTTCCCTGAAAGTAGACACACCAGTCATATAGCCCGGGTCCTCAGCTCAACCCTTCCCTGAAAGTAGACACACCAGTCATATAGCCTGGGTCCTCAGTTCAACCCTTCCCTGAAAGTAGACACACCAGTCATATAGCCCGGGTCCTCAGCTCAACCTTTAATGGTGCTTTTTGTTTGGTTCCAGATCGAGGACCTGCAGATGAAGCTCCAGCATGCCGAGGCGGACCGCGAGCAGCTCCGGGCAGACCTACTGCAGGAGCGGGAAGCCAGGGAACACCTGGAGAGAGTGGTCAAGGAGCTGCAGCGGCAGCTGTGGCCCAAGGAGCAGAACACGCCTACCGAGGACAACCCCGTCAACAACTAACCCTTCCCATAAACAACTCCGCGCCAATCCCCCACTATCAGCACCCAAAATAAAACTACGCCTGAGACGACCGACACAGAATAGAGAAAAGTAGAAATATCAAACCTCTATGTGTGCGTGTATCCATCCTCACACAAATTGTATCAGTGCTTGGATGCATCCTTGGAGAGAGAAACAAAGGAAATCAAATAAATTTGTACATATACCAAGTTGTTACTAGTTGTTGGTATTTGTACATTTGTACCAAGTTGTTACTAGTTGTTGGTATTTGTACATGTACCAAGTTGTTACTAGTTGTTGGTATTTGTACATGTACCAAGTTGTTACTAGTTGTTGGTATTTGTACATGTACCAAGTTGTTACTAGTTGTTGGTATTTGTACATGTACCAAGTTGTTACTAGTTGTTGGTATTTGTACATTTGTACCAAGTTGTTACTAGTTGTTGGTATTTGTACATGTACCAAGTTGTTACTAGTTGTTGGTATTTGTACATGTACCAAGTTGTTACTAGTTGTTGGTATTTGTACATTTGTACCAAGTTGTTACTAGTTGTTGGTATTTGTACATGTACCAAGTTGTTACTAGTTGTTGGTATTTGTACATGTACCAAGTTGTTACTAGGACAAGCACTGAAACGCACCTCTCCTCCACAAACTGAAAATTGGATCAGAAGAAAAATATATATATATATTTAGCACAACATTTTGTTGAGCCTGTATTTTCTGAGACAGAGACTGGTGAACATTTTGGATAAAAACTTTTCTATGATAAAAAAAAAAGATAATAATACAATAATTTTACAACTGGCCTGTTTAGAGACAAAATGGAGGGCTGTCAAAATGGCAGAGGAGCCAGGAAGTAGGACTGGACTCCTCAGGCGTGCCCCAGCAGGGCTTCTGCTTCGTTTCCCGTGAAGAAGTTGGAGAATTTCATGACCTTATAAGCTATTTAAGAGACTGCATAACGATATGTAAAAAAAATGTACGAAAACATTTTCTTTGCTTCTTTGTGCTATAAGAGCTTGGAGACAAAAAAAATATGGATTTACAAAAAATATTAACAGACAGCAAGCAAGACAAACTACCACCAGTGCCATCATGGTTA
Organism: Oncorhynchus kisutch; assembly: GCF_002021735.2. Taxonomy (NCBI): domain Eukaryota; kingdom Metazoa; phylum Chordata; class Actinopteri; order Salmoniformes; family Salmonidae; genus Oncorhynchus; species Oncorhynchus kisutch. The sequence goes on from NC_034190.2 coordinate 79,116,384, forward strand.
GTCGGTGTGTAGAGGAGGCCATTCTGATCCATTGAGGAAAAGTATAACGCTTGTCTACTATTCCATTAATACATCATGAAGTTTACTATGGAAGGGGTCAGAGGATTGCATTGGACTAGATGTTTTCTCTCTTTGACACAGGTGCTGTATCTGTGTGTTCTGGCACACCTCTTAGAGTGAGCATTTCATTTAGATATTAACAACACACCGAAACAGCATACACACTTGTCTTCATTATGTGTTTGTGAGCATTTGGGTTAAAACCCAAAAGTCTTATCTTATAAAGATAAACTTTGTGATCATTTTGTATCTGGGTGCAATCTGAAGCCCAGATTTGTACACAGGACTTCTGCTGGGTTTCCCCCTGGGACTGTTGGTTAAAACTAGCTGAACCCGGCTTTACTGCTTTCCATTTGATTAGCGAGAGTTGGCATGACTTGCTCAAATGAAGATCGAAAATACAATTTTTGAATACTATGATTTTAGGTCTGGAAGTGGCGCCTTTAGCCAGAACCACAACATTTTATTTTTTAATTAAATGATGGTATGTAAATATATATATATATGTGTTTTGTTTTTTTACAATAATGAATCGCACTTTGTCATTACAAAATACTGTTATAATGCCTTATACTCCCATTATTGTCTTCAATCTTACATTGGAGAGGATATATCCATGACAACAACAATACAAATACAAGTGAGCATTTTGTTATTATATGCAACTCATTTAAATGCAATGTAATCATGTGTTTAAGACTAAATATTGTAAATAAAAAGAGAGAAAAGGGGTCTACATGCTTGCTTGCTGATACAGTTTGGGCTGTTGGAAAAATGTAATTCCAATCTTTTTTGGCACTAATCATACCATTTTTGTTGTCAATTAACAATTAAAGACAGTGGGATGTAGGGTTGCAAAAGAGAAAATGGCATGGGCGCCCAACTCTCCTAAAATGTTGGTATTTATTAATACGACAACGATTCATCCACGTTCCAAGGTGTGAAACACAGTGCTTTTAGACCATTCATAGGAAGGCAGTGATTATGACAGTCTGAAGACACATTGCTCATATATTTACCAGAAAAAAGAACACAAAGAGGATTAATAAAAAGTACATTTTATAATGCTCCAGTTCAGAATGGGAACGATGCAAATTACAATGTACATTGTGTTTATGCTTTTTTTCCTTTGGTTGTTGATGTTGTTGTTTTAAATGTGGGATATTTTTATGGCTTGTTTCTTATGTTCCTTTTTTCCCAATAGAAAACTCATATATTTTCATTCATATGCATGACATTTGAGAAGGTTTGCCATGCATATAGTCATTATTGGGCATTGATACTGTACATGTAAGGATTGTAATTGTGTTGTACAGCAAGCCTGTCTTTTCTAGAGGAATCTAACCATGTTCATTACATAGTTCAAGAAAAAAAACTTTATACGTACACGCAAAAAAACACAACCTGAAGTTCAAACACAATGCTGGACAACCTCAAGTGCCTGAAAGTGGGCAGAGGGTTTTCCAGATCAGGAACACTGGCGATGAAGTAACTGTTTTGTATTTGGCCTCAGTAGGAACGTGCTCAAGAGTCAACTCCACCATGGGATGTCATTACCGTCACAGTGCAGCTGTCACGCCTGTCACACAGTGCAGACACTGTCCACAGAGGGGACATTTTCATTCTCTCTTCTCTCTGCACTAATCCCTCTGGATAGGCCTGACTTGACTACATTGCTCAAGCTACAAGATGCAGCTTTTTCCCCCCAGTATTTCTAACCCAATGCAGTTTAAGGTGGTAATTACATTTACTCTTCTTCTTTTTGAGCAGAAACAATTTAACGACTTTATAATTGTAAAAAAAAAAAAAAACATCTAATGAGGCATTTTGAATGATCCCTTTAATTCATTCAGAAATGTTCTTTTTGAGATATGCATGTCAAAAATAATTCTAGGTATCAACAGATACCATAGCTATGCGGTATTATGAGGTTCACTCTAGGTTGTAGAAAAAGATGACCTACCATTTTTATGTGATTTGGTCTGTCTATCCAAAGGTGGACATCTCTAACTAGTGAAGAAGGCATTATGTCCAAGCCCCATGTCTTAACAAACATTAGAAAGGTCAATGTTATTTAGAGACTGACACTGAGTCTGTGACTTTTGCAGACCTAAAATTGGTACATTTTATAGTTGTTTTTACACTCGAGTGAATTGATATTTGTAGTTTCCTTTTCATGGTTTTCTACAAAAAAAAGGGAGAAAATGACGACATTGGCTCTTTGCTCCCAAGTAAAAGAAAAAAACGGATAAATGATTTATTATTTTTTAAATAAGAACCATTTTGCTAAATGGAGGACAAAGAAGAAGCAATAACAGTGAAACAGATAAAACTAGCCAGTGTGAAGATTTAAAAATAAGAATTTACAAGTGTATATAATCTTTCATTTTTACAATATTGTATTATATATGTACATGGTGTTTCCTTTTTATCCAAAACAAATCTTTTCTCACATCTTGTTTTGTTTTGGCTTGTGTTTTAACCAAGAACCTGTTTCAAAAAACAGTTATTGCAGTGCATTAGAGAATATTCTCTACATAAACATGTTGCTTATCCAATTATTTCCATTTTTATTTTACTGTAAGGTCTTTATAATGAAATACTTTTTTCACCAGTTCATATATTGTTTACAATATATTCAATATCAGATAGTGTACAGTGCCTTCAGAAAGTGTTCATACCCCTTGACTTATTCCACATTTTGTTGTGTTCCAGTTTTAAATATATGTTTTATCTCACCCATCTACTCACAAAACCCCATAATGACAAAGTGAAAACATGTTTTAGACAATTCTGCTAATTTATTGAAAATGAAATACAGAAATATCTTAATTTACATAAGTATTCTCATCCCCGAGTCAATACTTTGGCAGCAATTCCAGCTGTCTTTCTGGGTACGTTTGTAAGAGCTTTCCACACCTGGATTGTGCCACATTTGCCCATCATTATTTTTTTTAAATCTTCAAGCTCGGTCAAATGGGGTGTTGATCATTGCTAAACAACCATTTTCAGGTCTTGCCATAGATTTTCAAGTAGATTTAAGTCAAAACTGACTCGGCCATTTAGGAACATTCAATGTTTTCTTAGTTAGCAACTCCAGTGTAGATTTGGCCTTGTGTTGTAGGTTATGGTCCTGCTGAAAGGGGAATACATCTCCCAGTGTCTGGTGGAAAGCAGATTGAACCAGATTTTCCATTAGGATTTTGCTTGTGCTTAGAACCATTCTGTTTCTTTTTTTTATCCTGAAAAGTCCTTAACGGTTATAAGCATACCCATGACATGATGCAGCCACACTGCTTGAAAATATGGAGAATTGTACTCAGTAATATGTTTTATTCAGGACAAAAAGTTATTTCACTCTGTCAATTAGGTTAGTATTGTGGAGAACTACAATATTGTCTCCTATCACAACCATTAAACTCTGTACTTTTTAAAAATTCACCATTGGCCTCATGGTGTAATCCTAGAGTGGTTTCTTTCCTCTCCGTCGTTTGAGTTAGGAAGGACGCCTCTTTGTAGTGACTGGGTGTATTGATACACCATCCAAAGTGTAATTAATATGTTCAAAGGGATATTCATTGTCTGGGATATTCAATGTCTGTTTTTTTACCCATCTACCAATAGGTAGGTACCCTTTGTGAGGCATTGAAAAACCTCCCTGGTCTTTGTGGTTGAATCTGTGTTTGAAATTGACTGTTCGACTAGGGGACCTTACAGATAATTGTATGTGTGGGGTACAGAGATGAGGTAGTCATTAAACATCATGTTAAACACTATTATTGCACACAGAGTGAGTCCATGCTACATATTGTGTGACTTGTTAAGCACAGTTTTACTCCTGAACACATTTAGACTTGTCATGACAAAGGTGTTGAATACTTATTGACTCAAGACATTTCACCTTTTCATTCTTAACGTATCAGTATAAATGTATAGAAATATGAATCCACTTTGACATGATGGGGTATTGTGTGACAAAAAGTCATGGGGTGTGAATACTTTCTGAATGAACTGTATGAATTTGTTATTCAATGTGTTTCTATGGGTTAATAGCAGTAAGGCCAAATTCAATGTTTCATCAAGTAATGGTAGAAATGGGTCACACAAGAACTATCGCCACCTCGCAGGTTTTTTCCCTCATCCTCATGTATATTTTAGCCCTACGCTGCTGCTAATACTATATCAACTTTACAATTCTAGAAATATTTTTATGTAAGAGGTAAATGTATGCTTTCTCGTTTATTAATGACGCATATATAGTATGAGGAAAACGCTTGGCTTATTTATCTATTCCTTCCTCTCCCTTGCCCCCCCCCCCCCCCCCCCATCCATCGACACCCACTCACAACACGGACTATATTGTAAAGTAAAGGACTTTATGAGATTATGTTTGGAAATAGCTATGCTTATATACCACAGTGACTGAATGTACAGTGTATAGATGCATTAGCAGAAATAAAGTTGTTTGTCCAGATTAAATGACCCACATTTCTTTCTTATTAACAGCTGTTGTGTTTCTTGCTTGTGACCATCAGTTTGGCTGACATGAATTCAAAGCCTTGCCTCGGGCGTCACAGTTTCCACACAATGCAATGACTTAGAATAATATTTTTGTACGAGCGTTTACCCACCTTTTGCAACAAACCAAAAAAAACGCTCAATTCAATTCACTTCACGACCGGTAATCAGTGACACTTTGGCAGAGTTACAAAGGCATTGAGTCATTGTGTCTTACTGAATAGCTCATGAATTGAACATTAAATGCATCAAATTCAAAGATAGAGGATGACGTTTGCTCTTAAGGAATCAGACAGAGAGTTAACACCATTCAGTTACAGTCCTGGTTGTGGCAGAATCACCGTTATAATGTATCTAGCTTCACCCAATCAAGATTCTACTTTTCTAAGGAAACATTTGACCGCTTTTATTATTCAAGTGTTCATACTACAAGTGGCATAGATTGACAAGGGGAATCCAGGTGAAAGCTATGGTCCCTTATTGATGTCACTTGTTAAATCCACTTCAATCCGTGTAGATGAAGGGGAGGAGACAGGTTAAAGAAATATTTTTAAGCCTTGAGACATGTATGTGTGCCTTTCAGAGGGTGAATGGGCAAGACAAAATATTTAAGTGCCGGGGTATGAACGGGGTATGGTAGTAGGTGCCGTGTAGATGAAGGGGAGGAGACAGGTTAAATAAATATTTTTAAGCCTTGAGACATGTATGTGTGCCTTTCAGAGGGTGAATGGGCAAGACAAAATATTTAAGTGCCGGGGTATGAACGGGGTATGGTAGTAGGTGCCAGGTGCCCTCATGTTTGTGTCAAGAACTGCAACGCTGCTGAGTGTTACATGCTCAACAGTTTCCCGTGTATATCAACAATGGTCCACCACCCAAAGGACGCACTGTAACACCACCCAAAGGACACACTGTAACACCACCCAAAGGACACACTATAACACCACCCAAAGGACACACTATAACACCACCGAAAGGACACACTGTCACACCACCCAAAGGACACACTATAACACCACCCAAAGGACACACTATAACACCACCCAAAAGACACACTATAACACCACCCAAAGGACACACTATAACACCACCCAAAGGACACACTGTAACACCACCCAAAGGACACACTGTAACACCACCCAAAGGACACAAAGGACGCACTGTAACACCACCCTAAGGACACACTGTAACACCACCCAAAGGACACACTGTAACACCACTCAAAGGACACACTATAACACCACCCAAAGGACACACTATAACACCACCCAAAGGACACACTGTAACACTACATTTCCGCGATAAGGATGAATAGAGTCCCTAAAGGAACAACCCATGTTGTTGCTTAGGGCCGGCTCTGACTGAATGTGTGGTTATTGATGTGGGTACATAAACTCACGAGCCACTTTGGCCGCTCATGACCAGTTCCGTTTTTTTGTGTGGCCCCCACTCCCATCAAAGTTGACCATCCCTGTAGTAGGACATTGTACAATTTGATGTAAACATTCATTGAATGGACACACACACCCTTGCTTACCAGACGTGTCCATGTGGCTTCACTACAAGCTTTATCATACCTTTACTATACTGCTGTGTCTCTGCATGTCGGGCTTTTGACTTAAACAGTGTTTGCAGTAGTAAGGTGTTGTACTCTGGTGTGTAAGATGTGGTTTCATGTCACGGTGCAGGCTTTTATTTCTAGCTTTGAGTTGAGAGTCTCTTCCTCTCTCTGGTAGTCTGATGACAACTCGTGCACGTCACTTTGGTATATTGTGGGTTCTTGAATAGCTCAGGGGTCTGAGTTTTGAAGCACAGACTCCGAGGCATGTGGGACAGATGTGCTTTCCCTGGTGTTGTTGGTCCAGTTGTGCTGGAGTGATGCTTTCCTCTGGCTGCAGTTAGATGGTTGTGTCTGTCCTGCTCTAAGGGTTCTATTCAATCAGCATCATGGAAGTTCAGCTTTACAGCGTGATTTAAATTTGAAAGGTAATGTTTACCGAGACTGCCTTCACGGTAAACACTGCTTATGTCAACTTAATGGGAAATCCCCTTTACATTTCTCTCACGGAATCTGTAACGCTTCAGTTTTACAGATTAAATAGAGCCCTACATTGTCAACTTCTACGAGGGTTTTGGAGTGACAGGTGGATCGGTTAGAGGAAACATCTGTAAATTGGCTCGGCTGGATTTGGCAAAACTTGAGGTTGTGTTTCAGGTTGTCTATGAATAGTTTTTTTTAGGGGGGGGGTCGGCTTGTCTTCTGGTGTAGCTCATCTTGGGAGGCGCTGTTGAGACATTCTGATGGCGTGGTGGTGTGGTAGTGTGGTGTTGTGGTAGTGTGGTGGTGTTGAGACATCCTGATGGTGTGGTGGTGTTGAGACATCCTGATGGTGTGGTGGTGTTGAGACATCCTGATGGTGTGGTGGTGTTGAGACATCCTGATGGTGTGGTGGTGTTGAGACATCCTGATGGTGTGGTGGTGTTGAGACATCCTGATGGTGGTGTTGAGACATTCTGGTGATGTGGTAGTGTGGTGGTGTTGAGACATTCTGATGGTGTGGTGGTGTTGAGACATTCTGGTGGTGTGGTAGTGTGGTGGTGTTGAGACATTCTGGTGGTGTGGTAGTGTGGTGGTGTTGAGACATTCTGATGGTGTGGTGGTGTTGAGACATTCTGATGGTGTGGTGGTGTTGAGACATCCTGATGGTGTGGTGGTGTTGAGACATCCTGATGGTGTGGTGGTGTGGTGGTGTTGAGACATCCTGATGGTGTGGTGGTGTTGATACATTCTGATGGTGTGGTGGTGTGATGGTGTGGTAGTGTGATGGTGTTGAGACATCCTGATGGTGTGGTGGTATTGAGACATCCTGATGGTGTGGTGGTGTTGAGACATCCTGATGGTGTGGTGGTGTGGTGGTGTTGAGACATCCTGATGGTGTGGTGGTGTTGATACATTCTGATGGTGTGGTGGTGTGATGGTGTGGTAGTGTGGTGGTGTTGAGACATCCTGATGGTGTGGTGGTATTGAGACATCCTGATGGTGTGGTGGTGTTGAGACATCCTGATGGTGTGGTGGTGTTGAGACATCCTGATGGTGTGGTGGTGTTGAGACATCCTGGTGGTGTGGTGGTGTTGAGACATCCTGATGGTGTGGTGGTGTTGAGACATTCTGATGGTGTGGTGGTGTTGAGACATCCTGATGGTGTGGTGGTGTGGTGGTGTTGAGACATCCTGATGGTGTGGTGGTGTTGAGACATCCTGATGGTGTGGTGGTGTGGTGGTGTTGAGACATCCTGATGGTGTGGTGGTGTGGTAGTGTGGTGTTGTGGTGGTGTGGTGGTGTTGAGACATCCTGATGGTGTGGTGGTATTGAGACATCCTGATGGTGTGGTAGTGTTGAGACATCCTGATGGTGTGGTGGTGTTGAGACATCCTGATGGTGTGGTGGTGTTGAGACATCCTGATGGTGTGGTGGTATGGTGGTGTTGAGACATCCTGATGGTGTGGTGGTGTTGAGAAATCCTGATGGTGTGGTGGTGTTGAGACATCCTGATGGTGTGGTGGTGTGGTGGTGTTGAGACATCCTGATGGTGTGGTGGTGTGGTGGTGTTGAGACATCCTGATGGTGTGGTGGTGTTGAGACATCCTGATGGTGTGATGGTGTGGTGGTGTTGAGACATTCTGATGGTGTGGTGGTGTTGAGACATCCTGATGGTGTGGTGGTGTTGAGACATTCTGATGGTGTGGTGGTGTGGTGGTGTTGAGACATCCTGGTGGTGTGATGGTGTGGCCGGTCCATCCTGATGGTGCGATGGTGTGGCCGGTCCATCCTGATGGTGTGATGGTGTGATGGTGTGGCCAGTCCATCCTGATGATGTGATGGTGTGGCCGGTCCATCCTAATGGTGTGATGGTGTGGCCGGTCTATCCTGATGGTGTGATGGTGTGATGGTGTGGCCAGTCCATCCTGATGGTGTGATGGTGTGATGGTGTGATGGTGTGATGGCGTGGCCGGTCCATCAGAGCTGTGCCTTTAAGATCTTAGCCTCAATGCTGGTGATGTTGACTTTTTGCATTGCTTTCAGGTTGGAAACCTTGTCTAGCCACCGGATAATAGATCTCAGAGATCGTATATGGAATGTCTCCAGCTGTTTGACGTTGGGACTGTACAGAGTCCAGCCATACAGCTGTTTGACGTTGGGACTGTACAGAGTCCAGCCATACAGCTGTTTGACGTTGGGACTGTACAGAGTCCAGCCATACAGCTGTTTGACGTTGGGACTGTACAGAGTCCAGCCATACAGCTGTTTGACGTTGGGACTGTACAGAGTCCAGCCATACAGCTGTTTGACGTTGGGACAGAGTCCAGCCATACAGCTGTTTGACGTTGGGACTGTACAGAGTCCAACCATACAGCTGTTTGACGTTGGGACTGTACAGAGTCCAGCCATACAGCTGTTTGACGTTGGGACAGAGTCCAACCATACAGCTGTTTGACGTTGGGACTGTACAGAGTCCAACCATACAGCTGTTTGACGTTGGGACTGTACAGAGTCCAGCCATACAGCTGTTTGACGTTGGGACAGAGTCCAACCATACAGCTGTTTGACGTTGGGACAGAGTCCAGCCATACAGCTGTTTGACGTTGGGACAGAGTCCAGCCATACAGCTGTTTGACGTTGGGACAGAGTCCAGCCATACAGCTGTGAAGAGTGATTGTATTCCAATAGAAATGCTGGAAGAACATAATTGAAAAGATAAACACTGCGTCCAGATATTAGTATTTATTTGAGGGGATGAATTTGAAGCTATGCACTTCTATCATTCACAAGTCTGTACCAATACACTTAGTCCAAACCCATATGGCATGAGACAAACGCTCACAAGTCTGTACCAATACACTTAGTCCAAACCCATATGGCGTGAGACACGTCACTTCTCATATGAGAAGTGATGTGTGTCGAACAATGTCGTGATGAACATGAACCCAGTGAAAAAGAAATCAATGTAAGACAATAAACCATTTTGGAACTCCATCCCGGTATTTCCCTTTAGCCCAGCTTGGTGTATCACAGTGGCTAGCCCACCCACCACTGACCGGTGTAGGGTGAACCACGGACCGTCTTACTCCATGATGCCAGACCAGGCCCAGGCTGGTGTTGCCTCCCTCCCTGCCTGCTCCTATCGCCCACATTCCCCACCATGGTGAGGACTCTCATCAGATCTCATCAGACACACTCCTCTGCTATGCTGTGCTCTCCCCAGCTCAGCTCTCCCAGCTCAGCTCTCCCCAGCTCAGCTCTCCCAGCTCAGCACTCCCAAGCTCAGCTCTCCCCAGCTCAGCTCTCCCAAGCTCAGCTCTCCCCAGCTCAGCTCTCCCCAGCTCAGCTCTCCCCAGCTCAGCTCTCCCAGCTCAGCTCTCCCCAGCTCAGCTCTCCCCAGCTCAGCTCTCCCCAGCTCAGCTCTCCCCAGCTCAGCTCTCCCGAGCTCAGCTCTCCCCAGCTCAGCTCTCCCCAGCTCAGCTCTCCCCAGCTCAGCTCTCCCAGCTCAGCTCTCCCCAGCCAGCCGTCCTCCCAGCTGCACGGGGCTATTGACTGACCCAATTACCAGGTTGCCAGGCAGTTACATGGATGGTCAGAGAACAGGGGCCTGCGGTAAGCTCATTAGACTGTGGTGCCTCTCTCGTTCTCTCTCGCTCCCTATTTCCCTTTGTGTCTGCATCACTCGCTCTCTCACGCTCCCTCTCTCCCTCTCTCGTGCATACAGTTTGTTATTTAGTCATGTCTAATTCATTGTATTATTAGTAATTTAACATTTATGGCTCCTACCAGAACTTTCACTATCCCCTTCACAGAACTAATCGATATTCAGAACATAGCCGAGCAGTGTACTGAACGCTTTTGATTCTGTCAAATAAAGATAATAGTCTATGACTGCCGTCTTCCAATAACTACTATTACTACTATTACTACTATTACTACTATTACTATTATTACTAGTATTACTACTATTACTACTATTACTACTATTACTAGTATTACTACTATTACTACTATTACTATTATTACTACTATTACTACTATTACTACTATTACTACTATTACTACTATTACTAGTATTACTACTATTACTACTATTACTACTATTACTACTATTACTACTATTACTACTAGCACTACTATTACTACTATTACTATTATTACTAGTATTACTACTATTACTACTATTACTACTATTACTACTATTACTACTATTACTATTATTACTAGTATTACTACTATTACTACTATTACTACTATTACTACTATTACTACTATTACTACTATTACTACTATTAGTAACTGCGTGGCCATGCACGCCTCCTACTCAGTCATCAAGTTTGCAGACGACACTACAGTGGTAGGCTTGATTACCAACAGGGAGGAGGTGAGGGCCCTCGGAGTGTGGTGTCAGGAAAATAACTTCACACTCAGTGTCAACAAAACAAAGGAGATGATCGTGGACTTCAGGAAACAGCAGAGGGAGTAGCCCCCTATCCACATCAACGGGACAGTAGTGGAGAAGGTAGAAAGTTTTAAGATCCTCGGCGTACACATCACTAACAAACTGAAATGGTCCACCCACACAGACAGCGTTGTGAAGAAGGTGCAAGAAATTTGGCTTGTCACCGATTTAGTCCAAAGGGATGTGAAAACAATAATGAGATGAAATTAAAGAATGAACCACAGTAGATCAAGGGCCATTCCAGGGGCCATTCCAGGGGCAACTGGGCTGCTGATCTTCTCTGCCTTCTCCCTTTTTCTATCAGCTGAGTTCTTCGCTCCTCTTTCAACAAAACACGACGCGACACAACAAGATCACAAAAACCAACTGAGAAATGCCACTCTATTTTTTATTTAACTAGGCAAGTCAGTTAAGAACAAATTCTTATTTTCAATGACAGCCTAGGAACAGTAGGTTAACTGCCTGTTCAGGGGTAGAACTACAGATTTGTACCTTGTCAGCTCGGGGGTTTGAACTTGCAACACTTCCGGTTACTAGTCCAACGCTCTAACCACCAGGCTACCTGCCAGCTGAGCATACAATCTCTCTGTTTTCTATTGTGAATCATGAATCAAATCCATGATGACTCAATGATTCAAATTTATGAAGACATGACAATGTTATGAGGGCAGCCAAAAGGGTATATTTACAGGGGGTGGGGTTGGGAACACTTTTTTGCGAACATGAATAGGAGTACACACTGCACATTCGTTCGGTAAAAAGACATCGACTGCCATTTTCATTGTGTCTCGACCCACATGCCTCGCTGACATGACGGAGGTTGATTGAGAGCACTCTGTGTGTGTGTGTGTGTGTGTGTGCGTGTGGCCGTGCTTGAGTGTGTGCGTGTGGCTGTGCGTGTGTGTGCATGTGTGTATGTGCGTGTGTGTGTGTGTGTGTGTGTGTGTGTGTGTGTGTGTGTGTGTGTGTGTGTGTGTGTGTGTGTGTGTGTGTGTGTGTGTGTGTGGTGGGGAGGTATATTACTAATTTCTCCCCAGGTCCATTCTGCCTTTTCAAAAACCAAGCCATGAGGTCGAAGGGATTGTCAGTAGAGCTCTGAGACAGGATTGTGTCGAGGCACAGATCTGAGGAAGGGTACCAAAACAATTCTGCAGCATCGAAGGTCCCCAAGAACACAGTGTTCTCCATCATTCTTAATTGGAAGATGTTTGTAACCAGCAGCGTCTTCCTGGAGCTGACCGCCCGGCAAAACTGAGCAATCAGGGGAGAAGGGCCTTGGTCAGGGAGGTTTCCAAGAACCTGATGGTAACTCTGACAGAGCTCCAGTGTTCCTCTGTGGAGATGGGAGAACCTTCCTGAAGGACATCCATCTCTGCAGCCCTCCACTAGTCTGGTGATAGAAGCTGTTCAACAGTCTGATGGTCTGGTAATAGAAGCTGTTCAACAGTCTGATGGTCTGGTGATAGAAGCTGTTTAACAGTCTGGTGATAGAAGCTGTTTAACAGTCTGATGGTAATAGAAGCTGTTTAACAGTCTGATGGTGATAGAAGCTGTTCAACAGTCTGATGGTCTGGTAATAGAAGCTGTTTAACAGTCTGATGGTGATAGAAGCTGTTCAACAGTCTGATGGTCTTGTAATAGAAGCTGTTCAACAGTCTGATGGTCTGGTGATAGAAGCTGTTTAACAGTCTGATGGTCTGGTGATTGAAGCTGTTTAACAATCAAATCAATCAATCAAATATATTTATAAAGCCCTTTTTACATCAGCTGATGTAAACCCAGCCTAAAACCCCAAACAGCAAGCAATGCAGATGTAGAAGCACGGTGCCTCTGGAAAAATTCCCTAGAAAGGCTGGATCCTAGGAAGGAACAAGGCTCTTAGAGGTGGCCAGTCCTCTTTTGGCTGTGCCGGGTGGAGACGTTCATAAGTTCATAGATGACCTGCAGGGTCAGATAATAATAATCACAGTGGTTGTAGAGGGTGCAACAGGTCAGCACCTCAGGAGTAAATGTCAGTTGGCTTTTCATAGCCGATCATTCAGAGTTAGAGACAGCAGGTGCTGTAGAGAGAGAGAGTCGAAAACAGCAGGTCTGGGACAAGGTAGCACGTCCAGTGAACATGTCAGGGTTCCATAGCCGCAGGCAGAACAGTTGAAACTGGAGCAGCAGCATGACCATGGGACAGCAAGGACTCATAACAGTTTAACAGTCTGGTGGTCTGGTGATAGAAGCTGTTTAACAGTCTGATGGTCTGGTAATAGAAGCTGTTTAACAGTCAAATGGTGATAGAAGCTGTTCAACAGTCTGATGGTGATAGAAGCTGTTCAACAGTCTGATGGTGATAGAAGCTGTTCAACAGTCTGATGGTCTGGTAATAGAAGCTGTTTAACAGTCTGATGGTCTGGTGATAGAAGCTGTTCAACAGTCTGATGGTCTGGTGATAGAAGCTGTTCAACAGTCTGATGGTCTGGTGATAGAAGCTGTTCAACAGTCTGATGGTCTGGTAATAGAAGCTGTTCAACAGTCTGATGGTCTGGTGATAGAAGCTGTTTAACAGTCTGATGGTAATAGAAGCTGTTTAACAGTCTGATGGTGAACAGCATTGAAGGCCCCCAAAAACACTGTCCTCCATCATTCTTAAATTGATTAAGTTTGGAAGACTCAGAGCTCTAACACACACATGCAATCTTCACTCTAACACACACACACACACACACACACACACACACACACACACACACACACACACACACACACACACACACACACACACACACCGTTCGCTCTAAGGGCCACAATCAGTCTATGTACAGGTCGTCCCCCCGAGGCAGGTTCTATATTCATGGGTCATCACAGTGTTTTAGCATGACAAAAACCTTCACCGTCTCTACCGTCTCTACCGTCTCTCCTGTCACTCCCGTCAATCTGGCAGGTCTGCTCATCAAATCAGCTTGGAGCGCCATCCTTCCCTGCCACCTGTCACATTGATGAGCGCCCGCCCATGATGTCATTGAGTACTGCAGCCATACATGCAGCTATAGGGTTTGGCAAGGAGCTGAAATCTGTCAAGCTCTTGCTAGAGATGCGTTGGACAGACGTGCATTGAGAAATGGATATGAATATGCTTCATGGCTTCAAGTCTAAATTCAAATCATTGCTTATGTGTTGTTAAAAATAGTGTCCGAATTACTAAACAATCACTGATCTAGACTAGTGCAGCATTCCTGAGGAGTTTATCCTTGTGTATTGATTGGTTAACATTGTCAGTGTGATCAAATCAGCCACCGCTGACGGAATGAAAGAAAAACTGTTTCCCTGGACATGTTGCCACCCAAGCACGGGCATCAGCAAAGCAATTTCCTCTAGCGGACAGAGCCCGATGCAACAGTGTCCCTGCTCAGCTGATGAGAAACGTTACCTCAGCATAAGGGAACTTTACCCTCTGATACTGGGTGGTTGTGATGGCTGCTTTAATAAAAAAAATGTACCCTCTTTCTCCCCAATTTGTAGTTTAGCCTCATGGGTCTCCCGGTCGCGGCTGGCAGCGACACAGCCCGGGATCGATCCCGGATCTGTAGTGACGCCTCAAGCATTGCAGTGCCTTAGACTGCTGCGCCACTCGGGACGCACCATGATGTAATGTTTTGTTTAAATGTTCTCTTGAAAAGGACATATTTAGTCACACATTCCACAACATGGTTTCCCTTCATCTGATGATTCAACATTCAAGAATCGTCCCTGAGAAATGATGCTGGAGCTTTTCTAGGTTTAGATTATTCTTAGAGTACTAAGAAAACTGGACCAAATTATGTCCAGTACATGATCTCTAACCTTCCAGAAATGTCGTGGCAAACAAAGACGTGTGAGTTAGGTAGTAGTAACAATAACCTATAATAACAAAGACGTGTGAGTTAGGTAGTAGTAACAATAACCTATAATAACAAAGACGTGTGAGTTAGGTAGTAGTAACAATAACCTATAATAACAGGGACGTGTGAGTTAGGTAGTAGTAACAATAACCTATAATAACAAAGACGTGTGAGTTAGGTAGTAGTAACAATAACCTATAATAACAGGGACGTGTGAGTTAGGTAGTAGTAACAATAACCTATAATAACAAAGACGTGTGAGTTAGGTAGTAGTAACAATAACCTATAATAACAAAGACGTGTGAGTTAGGTAGTAGTAACAATAACCTATAATAACAAAGACGTTATTTACATTTGCTACGAGACTCGAAATTGAGCTCAGCTGCATCCTGTTTCCATTGATCATCCTTGAGATGTTTCTACAACTTGGAGTTCACCTGTGGTAAATTCAATGGACTGGACATGATTTGGAAAGGCACACACCTGTCTATATAAGGTCCCACAGTTGATAGTGCATGTCAAAGCAAAAACCAACCTATGAGGTGGAAGGACTTGTCCGTAGAGATCCGTGACAGGATTGTGTCGAGGCACAGATCTGGGGAAGGGTACCAAAACATTTCTGCAGCACTGACGGTCCCAAGAACACAGTGGCCTCCATCATTCTTAAATGGAAGAAGTTTGGAACCACCAAGACTCTTCCTAGAGCTGGCCGCCCAGCCAAACTGAGCAATCAGGGGAGGGGCTTGGTCAGGGAGGTGACCCCGATGGTCGCTCTCACAGATCTCTGCAGTTCCTCTTTGGAGATGGGAGAACCACCCAGAAGGACAACCACCTCTGCAGCACCACCAATCAGGCCTTTATGGTAGAGTGG
>NC_034190.2:79139704-79202204 GCF_002021735.2 Oncorhynchus kisutch
AATTCCCCCATATCTATTGGGTGAAATAACACAGTGTGCAATCACAGCAGCAATATGTGTGGCCTGTTGCCACAAGAAAAGGGCAAACAGTGAAGAAGAAACACCATTGTAAATACAATTTATGTTTATTTATTTTCCCTTTTGTACTTTAACTATTACAATACTGTATACACAATATGACATTTGAAAAGTCTTTACTTTTTTGAAACTTCTGTGAGTGTAATTTTTATAGTTTATTTCACTTATGTTTATTATCTATTTCACTTGCTTTGGCAATGAAAACATGTTTCCCATGCCAATAAATCCCTTAAATTGACATTGAAATTGAATTGATAGAGAGAGAGAGAGCTCTCTACATTGCTACATTGCTGCCTGCCATAAGATGAGGGCCAGTGTATGACAGACATCCCAACCTGCACATTTCCTCTACCCAGTGATTATTATTATTGCTCAATGTATGGTTATTTTGACCCTTGGTTATTGTTGTTACTGTTATTTTGATTCTTCTTATTTTAATATTGTAAATATCCAAAGTAAGCTTTGGCAATATGTACATTGTTACGTCATGCCAGTAAAGCAAATTGAATTGAATTGAGAGAGAGACAGAGAGAGTAGAGACAGAGAGACAGAGAGAGATAGAGAGAGAGAGAGAGAGAGATCGATTAAAATTAGAATTGGCAAGAAAATAACAGAATTCTTTAACCAGGGGCTTTCGTCAGGGTTGCAATCTGAGCCCTGCACTCTTCAATATTTACATCAACGAATTGGCCACTATTCTAGAAAAATCCTCAGCCCCCGGTGTTAGTCTCCACAATTCGGAAGTTAAATGCCTACTCTTCGCAGATGACCTATGCCTGCTGTCACCCAGTACAGTACATGGCCTATAGCAGAGCCTGGACCTGCTAGAGCAGTAGTGCCAGACCTGTGCTCTGGCAGTAAACCCCAAAAAGACTAAAATAATGATTTTCCAGAGAAGATCCAGATCTCAGGGAATTAGACCAAAGTTCTCAATTGGTACAAATATATAGAGTACTGCACACACTATTACTTAGGTTTAAAAATAAGCTCAACTGGACACCTTAATGAGGCAGTGAATGAACTGAGAGAGAAAGCACGCAGGGCATTCTACGCCATTAAAAAGCTAATTCAAATTGAAATACCTATTAAAATGTGGCTAAAACTAATTGAATATGTCATTGAAACAATTGCACTTTATGGCAGCGAAGTGTGGGGTCCACTTGCAAAACAAGATTTCATCAAATGGGACAAGCACCCCATTGAAACCCTGCATGCAGAGTTCTGTCCAGAGGAAAACTACAAACAATGCATGCAGGGCAGAATTAGGCCAATATCCACTAATAATAAAAACTCAAAAAAGAGCAATTAAGTTTTGGAAACATCTATAATACAGTGACCCCCTCTCATATCATTACCAAGCGCTGCAATGCCAAGAGCTGAGCAAAGAAAAGAGTCCCCTCATCCAGCTGGTCCTGGGGCTGAGTTCACAAACCTGTTCTACTAACACACTGAAGCCTCAGTCCCCTCATCCAGCTGGTCCTGGGGCTGAGTTCACAAACCTGTTCTACTAACGCACTGAAGCCTCAGTCCCCTCATCCAGCTGGTCCTGGGGCTGAGTTCACTAACCTGTTCTACTAACACACTGAAGCCTCAGTCCCCTCATCCAGCTGGTCCTGGGGCTGAGTTCACAAACCTGTTCTACTAACACACTGAAGACTCAGTCCCCTCATCCAGCTGGTCCTGGGGCTGAGTTCACTAACCTGTTCTACTAACACACTGAAGCCTCAGTCCCCTCATCCAGCTGGTCCTGGGGCTGAGTTCACTAACCTGTTCTACTAACACACTGAAGCCTCAGTCCCCTCATCCAGCTGGTCCTGGGGCTGAGTTCACAAACCTGTTCTACTAACACACTGAAGACTCAGTCCCCTCATCCAGCTGGTCCTGGGGCTGAGTTCACTAACCTGTTCTACTAACACACTGAAGCCTCAGTCCCCTCATCCAGCTGGTCCTGGGGCTGAGTTCACTAACCTGTTCTACTAACACAGTGAAGCCTCAGTCCCCTCCTCCAGCTGGTCCTGGGGCTGAGTTCACAAACCTGTTCTACTAACACACTGAAGACTCAGTCCCCTCATCCAGCTGGTCCTGGGGCTGAGTTCACTAACCTGTTCTACTAACACACTGAAGCCTCAGTCCCCTCATCCAGCTGGTCCTGGGGCTGAGTTCACTAACCTGTTCTACTAACACACTGAAGCCTCAGTCCCCTCATCCAGCTGGTCCTGGGGCTGAGTTCACTAACCTGTTCTACTAACGCACTGAAGCCTCAGTCCCCTCATCCAGCTGGTCCTGGGGCTGAGTTCACTAACCTGTTCTACTAACGCACTGAAGCCTCAGTCCCCTCATCCAGCTGGTCCTGGGGCTGAGTTCACTAACCTGTTCTACTAACACACTGAAGCCTCAGTCCCCTCATCCAGCTGGTCCTGGGGCTGAGTTCACTAACCTGTTCTACTAACACACTGAAGCCTCAGTCCCCTCATCCAGCTGGTCCTGGGGCTGAGTTCACTAACCTGTTCTACTAACACACTGAAGCCTCAGGACCAGAACATCCAGCTGGTCCTGGGGCTGAGTTCACTAACCTGTTCTACTAACACACTGAAGCCTCAGTCCCCTCATCCAGCTGGTCCTGGGGCTGAGTTCACTAACCTGTTCTACTAACACACTGAAGCCTCAGTCCCCTCATCCAGCTGGTCCTGGGGCTGAGTTCACTAACCTGTTCTACTAACACACTGAAGCCTCAGTCCCCTCATCCAGCTGGTCCTGGGGCTGAGTTCACTAACCTGTTCTACTAACAACCTGAAGCCTGAGGACCAGAACATCCAGCTGGTCCTGGGGCTGAGTTCACTAACCTGTTCTACTAACACACTGAAGCCTGAGGACCAGAACATCCAGCTGGTCCTGGGGCTGAGTTCACTAACCTGTTCTACTAACACACTGAAGCCTGAGGACCAGAACATCCAATCAATCAGGATAAACCAAATTACAACAGTCAAAACACAACTATATTGTTTATTGGGAAACACAAACACAAACACAAACACAAACACAAAGCTAAATGCACTGCTTATCTGGCCCTAAATTGACAGTACACTGTGGCTAAATATTTGACCATGGTTACCTTAGAAAAACCTTGACAAAGTACAGGCTCAGTGAGCACAGCCTTGCCATTGAGAAGGGTAGACAGGAAAACCTGGCTCCCTGTAGAGGAAAGGCTGTGCAACCACTGCTCACCATCAGAACCTGAGACGGAGCTACATTTCCTGACAAAATGTAAAAAATATAATACAATTAGAGAGTGTCCTTTCCCCAAATTTGAAACCCTTATTCAGCTTCAAAGGCCTCTCTGATGAGAGTAGGCTACCCGTCCTGTTAGGGGAGGATGCAGAAAGCTGTGGGTTGGCAGCGCACTACATTGCTGCCTGCCTTAAGATGAGGGACAGTGTCTGACAGACCAATCAACCTGCACATGTCCTCTACTGTATACTTATTGTTATTGTTCAATGTATGGTTATTTTGACACTTGGTTATTGTTGTTACTGTTGTCCCATTGACAATTTTGATTCTCATTTTTATATTGTAAATACCCAAAATAAGCTTTGGCAATATGTTAATTGTTACGTCATACCAATAAAGCAAATTGAATTTAATTGAATTGATAGAGAGACAGAGAGAGATAGATAGCGAGAGGGCGAGAGAGAGACAGAGAGAGAGACGGAGAGATGGAGAGACAGAGAGAGAGAGACAGAGAGAGTTGAGACAGAATGACAGAGAGAAAGAGAGAGGGAGAGAGAAAGAGAGGCAGAGAGAGACGGAGAGAGGGAGAGACGGAGAGAGTGTCTGAGAGGGAAGAGAGAGAGAGAGAGAGAGAGAGAGAGAGAGCCTGCTCGGCTAGATTTCCACTCATAATTCCTCAACAAAGGTTTGCGTCTCTTGAGGGCTGCCTTGTTGGATGTGACGAGACAGGGACCAGTGGGGGGACTCTGGGTACCAGGGGGGCACACCCTTGGGCAGGGGGTAGGTGAGGTGTTCAAGGGTGTAACAGACGGTCTAATGAAACCGAGCTGGCATGATATGCCCACAGGCTCACCCACATGTGTGCATGCCTCTGCGTAAGACTAGAGAGCTCATGCAGGAAGAGACGTCATGCTACCGGCGTAGGCGTTAGACAGAGAAAAATAGAAAAGGGAGGATGGGAGGGGTGGAGGGATAGAAGTAGGACAAGTGGGACACCACAGGCTGACTATCTCTCCCCCTCTCTCTGTGTCTCCCCCCCCCCCCCTCTCTCTCTCTCTCTCTCTCTGTGTCTCTCTCTCTCTTTCTCTCTGTGTCTCTCTCTCTCTCTCTCTCTCTCTCTCTCTCTCTCTCTCTCTCTCTCTCTCTGTGTCTCTCTCTCTCTCTGTGTGTCTCCCCCTCTCTCTCTCTGTGTCTCTCTCTCTCTTTCTCTCTCTCTGGAGAGATAGTGGTAAGAAAAGTGCAAACCAGTGACTGTTACCCAAGCATATATTGTTGATTGTAGCCAAATAATTTGTATTCAAGTTGTCAAAAAATGCTTCAGAGGAGACTCGTCTGTTGTTAGTCCCTGTAGAGCTGAAGGCTAAAGCACAAACAGAATAGATCCGGTACGCTTACGATTCCATTTGAAATGAATGTGTCATAGCCGTGGGTAGCATACATCTGTAGGGTGGCTAGTTACATGTACACCCACTTAGATTTAACAAGTGAATAGAGAGAGGACAAGGGTGGGAGAGAAATATTCAATGGGAAGGAGAGAAAACGTGGGCTGTGTCCTAAATGCCTATTCCCTACTCAATCCCGAGTTGCGCAGTGGTTTAAGCCACTGCATCTCACTGCAAGAGGTGTCACTACAGTTCCTGGTTCAAATCCAGGCTGTATCACATCCGGCCGTGTTCGGGCGGCACACAATTGGCCCGCCGTCGTCCGGGCTGGCATTGGAAATAAGAATGTGTTCTTAATTGACTTGCCTAGTTTAAATAAAGGTTACATTTTAAAAATATATATATATATAATACACTACTTTTGACCTGAGTGTATAGTCCAAAGTAGTGCAACGTAAAGGAATAGGGTGCATTTTGGACTCACAGGCCTACTACATAGTTTAAACAAAGGCCCTAGTTTTACCATTGAAAGACAGACCCCTGCCTCACAGAGCTACCAGTGAGGTGAAGAGTTTCATAGAGCCCCCTGTGAGAGCATGTCAGTCACATGGTCCTCACGGTAACGCACATGTAAAACACTCACACATAAAACACACTCACACACATTAAACACACACACACACACAAAACATACATGCACACACACCGTCTAATTAACCCATGCCAGTGCCACCCTCGTTCACCGTAGCTACACCCTCTCCACTTCTCACAGAACATCAGATGATTCCTCTCTTGTCTGTTTTGTTTTTTTATATCTCAGAGATTAAATTATTCTGTTTATGTAAGAGAAAGAATCCAGAGAGGAGGCTTTAAGTCACGTGTTTTAGATGTTCTCCTTGGGACGTAAAAGAGAAGCTTTCTCTAGTGTCAGTCAATATTAGGAGAAATAACATAATATTGCAGTGTGGTATAGCAGAGCCTATCTTTAGCAGTGGTATAGCAGAGCCTATCTTTAGCAGTGGTATAGCAGAGCCTATCTTTAGCAGTGGTATAGCAGAGCCTATCTTTAGCAGTGGTATAGCAGAGCCTATCTTTAGCAGTGGTATAGCAGAGCCTATCTTTAGCAGTGGTATAGCAGAGCCTATCTTTAGCAGTGGTATAGCAGAGCCTATCTTTAGCAGTGGTATAGCAGAGCCTATCTTTAGCAGTGGTATAGCAGAGCCTATCTTTAGCAGTGGTATAGCAGAGCATATCTTTAGCAGTGGTATAGCAGAGCCTATCTTTAGCAGTGGTATAGCAGAGCATATCTTTAGCAGTGGTATAGCAGAGCCTATCTTTAGCAGTGGTATAGCAGAGCCTATCTTTAGCAGTGGTATAGCAGAGCCTATCTTTAGCAGTGGTATAGCAGAGCCTATCTTTAGCAGTGGTATAGCAGAGCCTATCTTTAGCAGTGGTATAGCAGAGCCTATCTTTAGCAGTGGTATAGCAGAGCATATCTTTAGCAGTGGTATAGCAGAGCCTATCTTTAGCAGTGGTATAGCAGAGCCTATCTTTAGCAGTGGTATAGCAGAGCCTATCTTTAGCAGTGGTATAGCAGAGCCTATCTTTAGCAGTGGTATAGCAGAGCCTATCTTTAGCAGTGGTATAGCAGAGCATATCTTTAGCAGTGGTATAGCAGAGCCTATCTTTAGCAGTGGTATAGCAGAGCATATCTTTAGCAGTGGTATAGCAGAGCCTATCTTTAGCAGTGGTATAGCAGTGTATATATTTTGTACAAGATGGGAGCTAATGATATAATTGAAAGAAACTGTTTGCAGTATTGTGATGATACTGTGCGTCAATGGTAGCTCCTAATATGGACAGGCCCAGATGAAAATGCTTAAGATGGTAAAATGACAGTGGAGGATGATATAGTTTTGTCTCAATGGACACCCAATCTGGACAGTGGTCCTGAGGGGGTGTCTAGGAACATACACCTCACACTGGGCACTGGTCTTGTGGTGTCTAGGAACAGACACCTCACTCTGGGCACTGGTCATGATCTATCTGGTCTCTAGGAACATACACCTCACTCTGTGCACTGGTCATGAGGTGGTGTCTAGGAACATACACCTCACTCTGGGAACTGGTCATGAGGTGGTCTCTAGGAACATACACCTCACTCTGGGAACTGGTCATGAGCTGGTCTCTAGGAACATACATCTCGCTCTGGGCACTGGTCATGAGCTGGTCTCTAGGAACCTCGCTCTGTGCACTGGTCATGATCTGGTCTCTAGGAACATACACCTCGCTCTGTGCACTGGTCATGAGGTGGTCTCTAGGAACATACACCTCGCTCTGGGCACTGGTCATGATCTGGTCTCTAGGAACATACACCTCGCTCTGGGCACTGGTCATGATCTGGTCTCTAGGAACATACACCTCGCTCTGTGCACTGGTCATGAGGTGGTGTCTAGGAACATACACCTCGCTCTGGGCACTGGTCATGAGCTGGTCTCTAGGAACATACACCAAACAAAGCCCTTCTCCATTCAGTCAGATGTACAATGCATTCGGAAAGTATTCAGACTTTTTCCACATTTTGTTATGTTACAGCCTTATTATAAAATTGATTGAATTGTTTATTTCCCTCGTCAATCTACACACAATACCCCATAAGTACAAAGCAAAAACATAAATATCACACCTGTATTTGGGGAGTTTCTCCCATTCTTTATCCCAGATCCTCTCTGTCAGGTTGGATGGGGAGCATCGCTGCACAGCTATTTTCAGGTCTCTCCAGAGATGTTCGATTGATTTCAAGTCCGGGCTCTGGCTGGGCCACTCAAGGACATTCAGAGACCTGTCTGAAAGCCACTCCTGCGTTATCTTGGCTGAGTGCTTAGGGTCATTGTTCTGTTGGAAGGTGAACCTTCACCCCAGTCTGAGGTCCTGAGCGCTTTGCAGCAGGTTTTCATCAAGGATCTCTCTGTACTTTGATCTGTTCATCTTTCCCTCAATCCTGACTAGTCTCCCAGTCCCTGCCACCGAAAAACATCCCCACTGCATGATGCTGCCACCACCATGCTTCACCAGAGGGATGGTGAGAGGTTTCCTCCAGATGTGACACTTGGCATTCAGGCCAAATGCTTTAGAAATGTTTTGGTACCCTGCCCCAGATCTGTGCCTCAACACAATCCTGTCTCGGAGCTCTACGAACAATTCCTTCGACCTCATGGCTTGGTTTTTGCTCTGACATTCACTGTCAACTGTGGGACCTTATATAGACAGGTGTGTGCCTTTCCAAATCATGTCCTATCAATTGAATTTACCACAGTTGGAAGCCAATCAAGTTGTAGAAACATCTCATGGATGATCAATGGAAACAGGATGCACCTGTGCTCAATTTTGAGTCTCAGCATAGGGTCTGAATAGTTATGGAAATAAGGGATCTGTTTTTATTTTTAATACATTTGCAAAAATCTCCAAAAATCTGTTTTTGCTTTGTCATTATGGGGTATTGTTTGTAGATTGATTTGTTGTGTGTTGAATAATTTAATACATTTTAAAATAAGGCTGTAATGTGACAAAATGTGAAAAAAAGTCAATTGGTCTGAATTTACTATATACATTAGTTTACATAGTATACATAGTATACATACTTTATATTTACTATATACATTAGTTTACATAGTATACATAGTATACATACTTTATATTTACTATATACATTAGTTTACATAGTATACATACTTTATATTTACTATATACATTAGTTTACATAGTTTACATAGTATACATACTTTATATTTACTATATACATTAGTTTACATAGTTTACATAGTATACATACTTTATATTTACTATATACATTAGTTTACATAGTATACATACTTTATATTTACTATATACATTAGTTTACATAGTATACATACTTTATATTTACTATATACATTAGTTTACATAGTATACATACTTTATATGTACTGTAGCTATGTGTGAATAAACTTTCAAACCCCATTTTACATCTATTGTCCAAATGTATCAGCTTGCAGCCCGGTGCACGGTTCTACAGATCAATATGCATACAGCCTCCATCGACCTGGAGCCCTGCCAACATAAAACAACAGCAGCCTCCCCTCATTTCCACATGCCCCCTGCCCACACACAAACACAGAAAGGTGCCCACAAACACATCCATGCACACACACACACATACACACTCATACAGACATGGATGAACACACACACACAGACTCATACGTACACCGGCCTTTGCATTGAAATGATGACCTATTTTCTGTGGGCAACGTATTGGTCAGTCATCTTAATGTGGGTTTGTAATATTACATTTACATTTGACAAGAGCTGCTCTGCAACACCAAATCAACAATTATATCTGTCCCTAGTGAAAACCGTCACGATTAATTGTCTCAAAATTCATTAAAATACATGACAGATCTCGACCCTGCACGCACAAAGGGTCCTTTATCCAATAGGTTGTCATACTAATGGTTCAGACTGTATACTGGGTTTCTTACCCATAACCCTCCTCCCTCCGGGCTAGTCACTCCAGTGTGTCTTAATCCTAAAGCTCCTCACTCTAATCCATCCAACGACAGACTTTGAAGTCACT
This sequence comes from Oncorhynchus kisutch, assembly GCF_002021735.2. NCBI lineage: Eukaryota > Metazoa > Chordata > Actinopteri > Salmoniformes > Salmonidae > Oncorhynchus > Oncorhynchus kisutch. The sequence goes on from NC_034190.2 coordinate 79,149,008, forward strand.
GCAATACATGTCATTGTGCTTGCGTAAATTTTCTCCTTTGTCTATATGTCATTTTATTGGGTTCCAAGAATGAATGTTTCGCTTTCCCCTTTCGCTATATGTCATTTTACTGGGTTCAAGTAGTTCTATAGGGTGGTATTTCAAGGCTGTGTTGAGACAATGACTTATCAGTGACCTAAGCCCTGCTCAGATAATCCCTACCATTGTGTTGCTGAGTTGTCATAGGGCTGCTGCAAATGTACATTGTCCCAGGGGCGTTGGCAGTCATAATGTAAGAAACCTAATTTATGTCCCTCTAACTGCCCTGAATGCCTCTGCTGATCCTACAGCTATTGTACACAGTAATCATGCGCTTGAGTCATACTGTTAGCACTAAGGCGGCTTGCTTGAGTAGGAAGTCCACAGCTCAAACATAAATATCATTGTCATGTCTACCTCTGATAAGCCTCCCAGTAAAGCAATAAAAACAATCAAGAATCCCAGTAAAGTGTTAAATAATATCCCACATGAAGATATGTGGTCTAAGAAAGGTTAATGATAACTTGCTAGTAACAGATAACATTCATGACTATCTCTTGGATTGATGAGGAATTTAAAAATTGTATGGTTGAGAGGGATGATGCAAAAAGAATGGCAAATAAATCTGTCTGCACAGCCCAACGTACTGTAAATTGAAAAAAAATCATGTGACTTAAGCTGAACAAAAAGAAAAAGAAACTGTACTATGACGCAAAGACACATTTTATAAAGAATGGTCGTAAAAAGCTTTGGAGCACCTGACATAACATTTTGTGAAAAAATACAAGCTCCGCTTCATTATTCATTGTATTAGATGGCTCGTTCATCTCAAAACCCACTGATATTGCCCTTCTACTTTAATGACTTTTTATTGGGAAGATGAGTAAACTCTGAACACACTCATCTGAACACACTCATCATACAGCATAACTGACCAAATTATTAAAGACAAGCATTTTAATGTTGAATTCCATAAAGTGAGTATGGAAGAGGGGAAAAATGACTGAGGATGATAGTAGACAATATTGCCACTCCTATTTGCCATCTCGTCAATCTAAGGCTACAGGAAAGTTTTTGCCCTCAGACCTGGAGGGAAGCAAAGGTCACTACGCTACCCAAGAATAGCAAAGCACTCTTTACTGGCTCAAACAGTCGAACAATCAGCCTGTTACCAACTCTTATTAAACTTTTTGAAAAAATGGTGTTTGACCAGATACAAAGTTATTTCATAATAAACATATGAACAAAATATTTACAGCATGGTTATAGGGAAGGGCATTCCACAGAGAAATTCATGATAAAATGATTGTGGGAGCTGTTTTGTTAGACTTCAGCACAGCTTTTGACATTATAGATAATAATTTGCTGCTGGACAAATTAATGTGTTATGGCTTTACATCCCCTGCTATACTGTGGATAAAGAGTTAGCTGTCTAACAGAACACAGAGGGTGTTCTTTAATTAATTGAAACCTCTCCAACACAATCCAAGTAGAGTCAGGCATTCCACAGGGCAGCTGTCTAGGCCCCTAACCTTTTTCAATCTTTTACTAATGACATGCCACTGGCTCTGAGCAAAGCCTGTGTGTCCATGTATGCTGATGACACAGCACGATACACATTAGCTGCCACAGCAAGTGAAATCACTGCAACACTTGACCTTTTTGGGATAGGGGGCAGCATTTTCACTTTTGGATGAATAGCGTGCCCAAAGTGAACTGCCTCCTACTCTGTCCCAGATGCTAATATATGCATATTATTATTAGTATTGGATAGGAAACACTCTGAAGTTTCTAAAACTGTTTGAATGATGTCTGTGAGTATAACAGAACTCATATGGCAGGCGAAAACCTGAGAAAAATCCAACCAGGAAGTGGGAAATCTGAGGTTTGTAGTATTTCCTCTCAGCCCCCATTCAATATACAGAGGAATATTAGTTATGTTTCACTTCCCAAGGCTTCCACTAGATGTCAAAAGTATTTAGAACCTGTTTTGAGGATTCTACTCTAAAGGAGGGGTTCATAAGGGCTCTTTGAGTGAGTGGTCTGGCAGAGTGCCACAACCTCGGTCTGGCACGCTCAGTCCTGTTGGAGCATTACTGAAGTTTTATGTTAAAAACATCCTAAAGATTGATTCCATACTTAGTTTGGCATGTTTCTACGGGCTGTGACGGAACTTTCTGAACTTTTCGTCCGAGGTTCAGCGACGAACGCGCTTTTGGATTTGTTTACCAAACGCCCTAACAAAAGAAGATATAAGGACATAACTGATGGACATTATCAAACAAATCAAAACATTTATGGTGGAACTGGGATTCCTGGGGGTGCATTCTGATGAAGATCATCAAAGGTAAGTGAATATTTAAAATGCTATTTCTGAGTAATGTTGATATAAATATGGCAGGTATCTTTTTGGCTGCTTTGTTGTCTAAAGGCTGTACTCAGATTATTGCATGGTTTGCTTTCTCTGTAAAGTTTTTTGAAATCTGTCACAGCGGTTGCATTAAGGAGAAGTTTATTAAAAGTTTCATGTATAATAGTCATATCTTTATCAATGTTTATTATGAGTATTTCTGTAAATTGATGTGGCACTCTGCAATATCACCGCATGTTTTAGAACTACTGGACGTAACGCGCCAATGTAAACTCAGATTTTATGATATAAATATGAACTTTATCAAACAAAGCATACATGTATTGTGTAACATGAAGTCCTATGAGTGTCATCTGATGAAGATCATCAAAGGTTAGTGATTAATTTTATCTCTATTTCTGCTTTTTGTGACTCCTCTCTTTGGCTGGAAAAAATGTATTTGTTTTTCTGTGGCTTGGTGGTGACCTAACATAATCGTTTGTGGTGCTTTCGCTGTAAATCCTTTTTGATATCAGAAACTGTGGCTCTGACTAAACTGCTTGGAGTAACTCTGGATTGTCAACATTCATGGTCAAAACATGTTGATAAAGGGCCTCCCGGGTGGCGCAGTGGTCTAGGGCTGTGTCACCAGAGACTCTGGGTTTGCGCTCTGTCGCAACCGGCCGCGACCGGGAGGTCCATGGGGCGATGCACAATTGGCCTAGCGTCGTCCGGGTTGGGGAGGTATTTGCCGGTAGGGATGTTCTTGTCTCATTGCGCACTACCGAATCCTGTGCCGGGCGCAGTGCACGCTAACCAGGTAGTTGGGTTGTGTTTCAGAGGACGCATGGCTTTCGAACTTCGTCTCTCCCGAGCCCATACGGGAGTTGTATTGATGAGACAAGATAGTAACTACTAACAATTGGATACCACGAAAACATGTTAATACAGCTGTAGCTAAGATGGGTAGAGGTTTGTCAATAATAACCATTGCTCTGCCTACAGGTCCTACAGGCTCTAGTTTTGTCGCACCTGGATTACTGTCCAGTCGTGTGGTCAGGTGCCACAAAGGTGGACTTAGAGGAGAGATTGACTTTATCACTACTTGTATTTATGAGAAATATTGACATGTTGAATGCACTGAGATGTCTGTTTAAACTACTAGCACACAGCTCAGAGACCCCCACAAGACATACTACCAGAGGTCTCTTCACAGAACAGAAGTCCAGAAAGGACTATGGGAGAAACACAGTACTACATAGAGCCATGACTACATGGAACTCTATTCTATATCAAGTAACTCATGCAAGCAGTAAAATCAGATGTAAAAAACACACACACACTATATATATATATATATATATATATATATATATATATATATATATATATATATATATATATATATATATATATATATATATATATATATATATATATATATATAGACAGACCTTATGGAACAGCGGGGACATGCAAAGACAGATGCATAGTGGAGTAATGGCCTGAAAGCACACACTTAATGTGTTGTGAAATGTATTGTTATGTTTTTATAAAAATTACATGACTGCCTTAATTTTGCTGGACCCCAGGAAGAGTAGCTGCTGCCTTGGCAGGAATGGATTGGGATCCCTAGGAAGAGTAGCTGCTTGCCTTGGCAGGAATGGATTGGGATCCTTAATAAACCCTAGGAAGAGTAGCTGCTTGCCTTGGCAGGAATGGATTGGGATCCTTAATAAACCCCAGGAAGAGTAGCTGCTTGCCTTGGCAGGAATGGATTGGGATCCTTAATAAACCCCAGGAAGAGTAGCTGCTTGCCTTGGCAGGAATGGATTGGGATCCTTAATAAACCCTAGGAAGAGTAGCTACTTGCCTTGGCAGGAACTAATGGGGATCAATAATAAATACAAATATATAAGAGCATGGTATTTTTTATGTAGATTTTTTACGCATTTTTACCCCCCGATTTCGTAGTATCCAATTGGTAGTTACAGTCTTGTCTCATCGCTGCAACTCCCGTACGAACTTGGGAGAGGCGAAGATGGAGAGCCATGTGTCCTGAGAGCCGCACAGCTTCTTGACACAATTCCCACTTAATCCGGAAGCCAGCCGCACCAATGTGTCGGAGGAAACACCGTACACCGCCACAGGAGTTGCTAGTGCGCGATGGGACAAGGACATCCCTGCTGGCCAAACCCTCCCGTAACCCGGATGACGCTGGGGCAATGGTGCGCCGCCCCGTGAGTCTCCAGGTCTCGGTCGGCTGCGACAGAGCCTGGACTCGAACCCAGAATCTCTAGTGGCACAGCTAGCAGTGTGATGCAGAGCCTTAGACCACTGCCCCACTCGGGAGGCCAGAGCATGGTAGTTTTACATTATTTTGTCAGCTGAAGGTCACATTTGCACTTCATAAGGATGATGATAAGATGATATTATAACGATGAACTTCATAATGATTAATAGTAAATATCAACAGTAAGATATTAATTTACTGTCACATGTCAGGGAGACACTGAAATCTGTCAATCATTCATTTATTTTTATTTCATTCTACAGCCCTTAGACGTGAAGATTGCTCTAAATTTGCCTCAATAACAATCGGCATTGATATTCCAATACGTTATTGGTCTATTCAAGACATTTATGGATGTGTGGTTTTCCATGAATGTTTCAGAATAACGATCAATGAGAGAATTGATAGGCTCCTGGAAGACATTGCCTACTGTACGGTTGTCTATTGAAGGATAGAAAGACATGAAGACTGTAAGCACACCAAACTGGAACTCTTCCGACTAGCTTGGAAAGACAGTACCGTGCAGTATCGAAGAGTCCTCACTGATGCTCGATCATCCTATTTTTCAAACTTAATTGAGGAAAATAAGAACAATCCGAAATTCCTTTTTGATACTGTCGCAAAGCTAACTAAAAAGCAGCATTCCCCAAGAGAGGATGACTTTCACTTTAGCAGTGATAAATTCATGAACTTCTTTGAGGAAAAGATTATGATTATTAGAAAGCAAATTACGGACTCCTCTTTAAATCTGCGTATTCCTTCAAAGCTCAGTTGTCCTGAGTCTGCACAACTCTCCCAGGACCTAGGATCAAGAGAGACGCTCAAGTGTTTTAGTACTATATCTCTTGACACAATGATGAAAATAATCATGGCCTCTAAACCTTCAAGCTGCACACTGGACCCTATTCCAACTAAACTACTGAAAGAGCTGCTTCCTGTGCTTGGCCCTCCTATGTTGAACATAATAAACGGCTCTCTATCCACCGGATGTGTACCAAACTCACTAAAAGTGGCAGTAATAAAGCCTCTCTTGAAAAAGCCAAACCTTGACCCAGAAAATATAAAAAACTATCGGCCTATATCGAATCTTCCATTCCTCTCAAAAATGTTAGAAAAGGCTGTTGCGCAGCAACTTACTGCCTTCCTGAAGACAAACAATGTATACGAAATGCTTCAGTCTGGTTTTAGACCCCATCATAGCACTGAGACGGGACTTGTGAAGGTGGTAAATGACATTTTAATGGCATCGGACCGAGGCTCTGCATCTGTCCTCGTGCTCCTAGACCTTAGTGCTGCTTTTGATACCATCGATCACCACATTCTTTTGGAGAGATTGGAAACCCAAATTGGTCTACACGGACAAGTTCTGGCCTGGTTTAGATCTTATCTGTCGGAAAGATATCAGTTTGTCTCTGTGAATGGTTTGTCCTCTGACAAATCAATTGTAAATTCCAGTGTTCCTCAAGGTTCTGTTTTAGGACCACTATTGTTTTCACTATATATTTTACCTCTTGGGGATGTTATTCGAAAACATAATGTTAACTTTCACTGCTATGCGGATGACACACAGCTGTACATTTCAATGAAACATGGTGAAGCCCCAAAATTGCCCTTGCTAGAAGCATGTGTTTCAGACATAAGGAAGTGGATGGCTGCAAACTTTCTACTTTTAAACTCGGACAAAACAGAAATGCTTGTTCTAGGTCCCAAGAAACAAAGAGATCTTCTGTTGAATCTGACAATTAATCTTAATGGTTGTACAGTCGTCTCAAATAAAACTGTGAAGGACCTCGACGTTACTCTGGACCCTGATCTCTCTTTTGAAGAACATATCAAGACTATTTCAAGGACAGCTTTTTTCCATCTACGTAACATTGCAAAAATCAGAAACTTTCTGTCCAAAAATTATGCAGAAAAATGTATCCATGCTTTTGCCACTTCTAGGTTAGACTACTGCAATGCTCTACTTTCCGGCTACCCGGATAAAGCACTAAATAAACTTCAGTTGGTGCTAAATACGGCTGCTAGAATCCTGACTAGAACCCCAAAATTTGATCATATTACTCTAGTGCTAGCCTCTCTACACTGGCTTCCTGTCAAAGCAAGTGCTGATTCCAAGGTTGTACTGCTAACCTACAAAGCATTACATGGGCTTGCTCCTACCTATCTCTCTGATTTGGTCCTGCCGTACATACCTACACGTACGCTACGGTTACAAGACGCAGGCCTCCTAATTGTCCCTAGAATTTCTAAACAAACAGCTGGAGGCAGGGCTTTCTCCTATAGAGCTCCATTTTTATGGAACGGTCTGCCTACCCATGTCAGAGACGCAAACTCGGTCTCAACCTTTAAGTCTTTACTGAAGACTCATCTCTTCAGTGGGTCATATGATTGAGTGTAGTCTGGCCCAGGAGTGGGAAGGTGAACGGAAAGGCTCTGGAGCAACGAACCGCCCTTGCTGTCTCTGCCTGGCCGGTTCCCCTCTTTCCACTGGGATTCTCTGCCTCTAACCCTATTACAGGGGCTGAGTCACTGGATTACTGGGGCTCTCTCATGCCGTCCCTGGAAGGGGTGCGTCACCTGAGTGGGTTGATTCACTGATGTGGTCATCCTGTCTGGGTTGGCGCTCCCCCTTGGGTTGTGCCATGGCGGAGATCTTTGTGGGCTATACTCGGCCCTGTCTCAGGATGGTAAGTTGGTGGTTGAAGATATCCCTCTAGTGGTGTGGGGGCTGTGCTTTGGCAAAGTGGGTGGGGTTATATCCTTCCTGTTTGGCCCTGTCCGGGGGTGTCCTCGGATGGGGCCACAGTGTCTCCTGACCCCTCGTGTCTCAGCCTCCAGTATTTATGCTGCAGTAGTTTATGTGTCGGGGGGCTAGGGTCAGTTTGTTATATCTGGAGTACTTCTCCTGTCCTATTCGGTGTCCTGTGTGAATCTAAGTGTGCGTTCTCTAATTCTCTCCTTCTCTCTTTCTTTCTCTCTCTCGGAGGACCTGAGCCCTAGGACCATGCCCCAGGACTACCTGACATGATGACTCCTTGCTGTCCCCAGTCCACCTGGCCGTGCTGCTGCTCCAGTTTCAACTGACCTGAGCCCTAGGACCATGCCCCAGGACTACCTGACATGACGACTCCTTGCTGTCCCCAGTCCATCTGACCGTGCTGCTGCTCCAGTTTCAACTGTTCTGCCTTATTATTATACGACCATGCTGGTCATTTATGAACATTTGAACATCTTGGCCATGTTCTGTTATAATCTCCACCCGGCACAGACAGAAGAGGACTGGCCACCCCACATAGCCTGGTTCCTCTCTAGGTTTCTTCCTAGGTTTTGGCCTTTCTAGGGAGTTTTTCCTAGCCACCGTGCTTCTACACCTGCGTTGCTTGCTGTTTGGGGTTTTAGGCTGGGTTTCTGTACAGCACTTTGAGATATCAGCTGATGTACGAAGGGCTATATAAATACATTTGATTTGATTTGATTTAAGCAGTCAAAATGGAACACAGGCATTAGAACGTTGCTCATGTTGCAATACTCTATGGTCAGACAAATGAAAAACAGGACCTCCCATGGTCTTCGATGTCATTCAGATAGACATAAAAAAATACATATATTATATGTGTGCAAAGTTCACGTAGCTGCAGACTGTGAAACCGAGCAGAAACGGTTCCTTGAGCAAAAGAGAATACAATGAGAGTGAGACAGAGAGAGAGAGAGACAGACAGAGACAATGAATGACAGAATAATTAAATAAGACAAAGGGTTGTCAGAGATGTCTTCAGCAAGCATCCATTGTAATAGGCAGCAACTTCAGGCAGCAGCATTGGGTCACTGTCCTGGAATGGATTTTTGAAGGACAGGAGGGCCTGAACCGCCAGGGCACGACGGGGGAAATGAATGGCTTCCTAACAGGCGTGGTCACTAGCCCAACGCCACCATAGGCTAACACGCTAACCCCCCCAACGACAGACAGACATAACCTCCACGGCGTTGGCTAAATAGCTAGGCCAACGCTAGCCATAAGCCCAAGTTTCTAGCCTCTAATAATCTATTAGCTTTGCGGCTAGTTAGCCTAGTTAGTCTAGTTTACCATTAGCTCCACAGCAAGGTTTCTTCCCTTCCTCATTTCCCTCCTCCCCTCTTCCACATCCCCCACACTCCATCTCCTCGTCTCTCCAAGTAAACAATGCCTCATTATTGTTCAAGACAATTCTCACAGTGTTAATTGCCGGGGTCACACAGCTAGCGCGCCACAGCCACGGAAACCATAGAAACGTGTCTAAGCTACATCTGTCTGCCTACCACTCGTTATCCTTGACATTGGGTAAGTGATATTAATAAATTATTATGCGCCTGACGAGAGGAAAGGAATAGAACGGATGTTTCCACTATGCTAGGTCACACACATTTTTGCTATATACAATTGTGTTTACATTACGATGCTGAATTAACAAGTTATGATTCATTTACTAATGGGATGATTTGGTCCTTGAGAAAATATACATTGAGTCACACTATCTTTATACAGAGTGAATTCTCACGAGACCTAGTAGTATACAAGTCCAAACAGCAACATTCAGTGAAGCTCTATTGATGTTAACAGGGATTAAAAAAGAAAGAAATAGTTAATTATCTTATTTTCTTATTCACAGAGATGACTCATATCAAACTAATTGAATCCATAGAACAACATTGTTTGGTTCATAATAGGTCCATTAAGACTCCCTTAACCCCTGTAATGTGCTCTTGAAAGCAGACAAGATGAAGCTAATTTAATAGATCAGATCGATTTTTCTTCTCTGTTTAGAAAAGTCGACTACTTGAAAGCAGAGGGAATATCTTCCATGTGCAAAACCTGGACTATGATACATGTCTAATCATCAGTTAATGATCCAAGGTATTGAATTTGCTGTAAATGAGTGCCACACCTTGACAGCCTATGACCATTGTTCCTCAGTACCTGGTGTCTATGGTAGTGGAGACATTGATTTTCAGCATTGATAAGCAGCTCACGTGTCCTTAGTAAATAGAAGTGTGTCTACGTGTGTGTGCTTGACTGTTTGCGAGCGTGCACGAATGAGAGAGAGACAAAGACATACAGAGAGAGATACAGACAGACAGACAGACAGACAGACAGACAGACAGACAGACAGACAGACAGACAGACAGACAGACAGACAGACAGACAGACAGACAGACAGACAGACAGACAGACAGACAGACAGACAGACAGACAGACAGACAGACAGACAGACAGACAGACAGACAGACAGACAGACAGACAGACGAGTGGAGTTCGTGGGTTTGAAGAGCTGCTCCAGTAAGATGACCAGCTCTGAGAGTACTGATAAGAGGAACTAGGACTGAATCATTCACACTCTCATGCTTCTCTGATGGATTTCAATGGACCATTGATGTTTCAATGGGGAAAGTTAAAAACAGAGATAATAGGTGTCAATCACACACCTACAAACTGTAGAGATATGAAGGAATGAAATGGTGGTCAACACATCAATAAGCCGGGTTGTGAAACTGTGGGGACTTTTTTATAAATTATTTGCTTCTGAGTTAGACCGTGCGACTGAATTTGTCTTGTCAAACACACACAAAAAAACACTCTTTATACAAAAGTGCCCATATGCATGGACAAGCGCACACATGCATGTACGTACGCACGCACGCACGCACGCACGCACGCCCACACACACACGCACACGCACATGCACACGCACACACCACCCCCACACAACCCAGCGTACAGGGGTTTTGCAGATCTGTGCCATCCTGCCCTGCTGGTGAGAACAGCTTGGTCGCTGTCTGTTTAAGGCTGTCGGTTGGGGGTATCACATTGCACATGATTAATGCACGGACGTTGTCTGTGAGGAGGCTGCTGAAGGAGACTGCAGCCTTCAGGGCATATAGAGACCTGCTTTCCAATTTGGGACTCCAACTAACCCCCTCTCTCTCTTTGCATGCCTGGCTGGAAAGGGGGATCTGATGCAAATCATAGACTTAGATAGAAGACTCATCTTTGTATCTGTCCCGTTATGGCATCTGTGAGCACACGGGCACCTCCATTGAGGCCATCTCCATTTTGAAGTAGTCCATTTTCTTCTTCTACTACTTCTATGAGTTGGTAAATAAGCCGAAAGGGTGCATACTGTCACCTGGAGGGTGTTGTTTGAACAGGTACAAACAGGTATAAAGCCAAGGTTGGTGATTTACTGCCCCCTGCAGTTATGAAATGTTTTCTCACGAGCAAACTTTTTTGGTTAATCCCTCCATGTGACCTAGGTGGAATTTTGTGATCCTTCCTTAACCCATAGGAAGTCCCGCCCAGTTTTCTACTTCAAAATGGTGGAAGCCCTCTATGGTAATGTCCTTGCAAAAACAGGTCATTTCCAAGTAGTGATCTCTATCCATCTCTATGATGTGAACCAACAACATACGAACATGCACACAACAGGTGACCTTGGAAGTTCAAGCACTTTTGTAAATTTTCGTCAATCTTTTCTTTCGTAGTTTCTCTCTCTCTCTCACACACACACACACACACACACACACACACACACACACACACACACACACACACACACACACACACACACACACACACACACACACACACACACACACACACAAAGTACTGTATGTCCCTTTTCAGACACCGCAGCCAGTATACACTTCCTCAAAATAGTCATTATTAATCGAAGAATAACTCAAGAAATCTGTCATTGATTTTAACATCAACGAGGATATATTTTACATCTAACTAAGATGTTTGATGCAGTATTTCTCAATGAAAAAATTGTGCATGAAAGTTAGTTGAATAAAGACTTTATTGAAGAATCCCTACTGTTGACCAATCACAGACGAAGGGGCGTAAGACTTTGGCTTGGCCATGAGAGAGAAAACATGTGTGTGCCTGAACAACCGAAGTCCAAAAACAAAAGAAAAAAAGCGTAAAAAATATCTTCCCCCACCGCACACACGCACTCGCACACACGCACTCGCACACACGCACTCGCACACACGCACTCGCACACACGCACTCGCACACACGCACTCGCACACACGCACTCGCACACACGCACTCGCACACACGCACTCGCACACACGCACTCGCACACGCACACACGCACGCACACACACACTTGCACATTCGCACACACGCACTCGCACACACACCCTCGTACACACACTCTCGTACACACACACACACACACACACACACACACACACACACACACACACACACACACACACACACACACACACACACACACACACACACACTCCAGGTGAAATGCTCAGCGGCAGTAGCAAAGAGGCTAGAATGTCAAGCTCAGTCACAAGACAGGCCCTTTCCTGTAATATATTACAAATATGTGGGGAGTTTTTCATGCAAATACAAAATGCATGACATCAGAGGACCTGTAGCAGCAGCACAGGGGTTGTGATGTCAGGTCTGACTGGTTGGTTTGGACTTATTGCTTCACAGCAATCTAATTCCGTATGCTCTCGCTAACTCTCCCACTCACACACACTTTCTCACAAATAGACATGGGGGCATGGCAAACAGGCCCGCACTCGTAAACACGAATGAAAGTTGAGTCTATTTGCTTTTCATTTCCCCACTTTCCACTTCAGAAGAGACGTGCCTGTCTTTTTTTTCAGTGTGTTCCAAATTTCGGGGACCATTGTTATATTTATTAAGTCTTAATGATGGATTAAATGAAAGTATGCTTCGGTAAAGCAATCTAATTGGATATAGGACTGCGGCGTGAGGATTCTCTGGATGTCTGGACCAGCCCTCACTCTAGCGAATACCATTCACTTGAATTTCCTTTCTGAAAAAAAGAAATGTACGCAAACATATGGAGTCGGCTAAAAAGATAAATTTAATTAGAAATTCCCAAATATGATTATCCCTCTCTCTGCGCTGTGTTTTTCTACTTCCACACAAAATGAGCTGATGTTTGAGAGGTGGAAACATCACTTACCTTTATGAGTAAAGGAGAAGTGTCTGATAAGATGAATCAGGTTAGTTACAACTGGGGTTGGATTGAAAACCTACAAGAGAGTAGTTCCGGACGACTGTGTGATCACACACTCCATAGCCGATGTGAGCAAGACCTTTAACGTTTTATGGATGCAGGGGCAGTATTGAGTAGCTTGGATGAAAAGGTGCCCATTGTAAATGGCCAGCTCCTCAGTCTCAGTTGCTAATTTATGCATATTATCATTAGTATTGGATAGAAAACACAAAATATTGTCTGTGAGTATAACAGAACTGATATTGCAGGCGAAACCCTGAGGAAAATCAAAACAGGAAGTGGCTTCTATTTTCAAATCTCCATGTTCCATAGCCTCCCTTTGCTGGATTTAAAGGGATATGAACCAGATTCCTTTTCCTACCGCTTCCTCAAGGTGTCAACAGTCTTAAGACATAGTTTCAGGCTTTTATTTTGAAAAATGAGCCAGAACGTTAACATCACGTCAAGTGGTCACATGAGTTTTGCTCGCGCAAGAGAAATTTAGACAGCCATTGTTTTCCCCTCTCCTACTGTGAAAGACAGTTGCGGTTGATATATTATCGATTATATATTTTAAAAACAACCTGAGGATTGATTATAAAAAACGTTTTGCATGTTTCTGTGGACATTATGGAAACTATTTGGAATTTTCGTCTGCGTTGTCATGACTGCTCTTTCCTGTGGATTTCTGAACATAATGCGACAAACAAACGTAGGTATTTTGGATCTAAAAATAATCTTTATGGAACAAAAGGAACATTTGTTGTGTAACTGGGAGTCTCGTGAGTGAAATCCTCCGAAGATCATCAAAGGTAAACGATTCATTTGATTGCTTTTCTGATTTTCGTGACCGAGCTACCTGATGCTAAGTGTACTTAATGTTTTATCGTGCGATCGATAAACGTACACAGGAGATGAGGGTGACAGGTGGATTAACAAAAGGCTAAGCTGTGTTTTCCTATATTGCACTTGTGACTTCATGAATCTAAATATTTATAGTAATATTTATAGTAATATTTATAGTAATATTTATTGTATTTAGCGCTATGCTATTCAGCGGTTGTTGATGACACTTATCCCGATATCGGGATTGCAGCCCTAACAAGTTAAACAGGTCAACCTTCACAAAGACGCAGGGCCAGACGGAATACCAGGACGTGTAATCAAACCAACTGGCAAGTGTCTTCACTGAAATTTTCAACCTCTCCCTGACTGAGTCTGTAATACCTACATGTTTCAAACAGACCACCATAGTCCCTGTGACCAAGAAAGCGAAGGTAACCTGCCTAAATGATTACCGCCCGTAGCACTCACGTCAGTAGCCATGAAACGCTTTGAAAGGCTGGTCATGGCTCACATCAACACCATCATGCCGGAAACCCTAGACCCACTCCAATTCGCGTACCGCCCCAACAGATCCACAGATCCGCAATCGCACTCCACACTGTCCTTTCCCACTTGGACAAAAGGAACACCTATGTGAGAATGCTGTTCATTGACTACAGCTCAGTGTTCAACACCATAGTACCCACAAAGCTCATCATTAAACTAAAGACCCTGGGACTAAACACCTCCCTCTGCAACTGGATCCTGGACATCCTGACAGGCCGCCCCCAGGTGGTAAGGGTAGGCAACAACACATCTACCACACTGATCGTTTAACACTGGGGCCCCTCAGGGGTGCGTGCTTAGTCCCCCCCTGTACTCCCTGTTCAGCCACGACTGCGAGGCCAAGCATGACCCCAACACCATCATAAAGTTTGCTGACGACACAACAGTCACAACTAACCAACAACAATTTTTATTTAATTTATTTTACCTTTATTTAACCAGGTAGGCAAGTTGAGAACAAGTTCTCATTTACAATTGCGACCTGGCCAAGATAAAGCAAAGCAGTTTGACAGATACAACGACACAGAGTTACACATGGAGTAAAACAAACATAGAGTCAATAATACAGTATAAACAAGTCTATATACAATGTGAGCAAATGAGGTGAGAAGGGATGTAAAGGCAAAAAAGGCCATGGTGGCAAAGTAAATACAATATAGCAAGTAAAACACTGGAATGGTAGTTTTGCAATGGAAGAATGTGCAAAGTAGAAATAAAAATAATGGGGTGCAAAGGAGCAAAATAAATAAATAAATAAAAATTAAATACAGTTGGGAAAGAGGTAGTTGCTATGGTGACCAGCGAGCTGAGATAAGGGGGGACTTTACCTAGCAGGGTCTTGTAGATGACATGGAGCCAGTGGGTTTGGCGACGAGTATGAAGCGAGGGCCAGCCAACGAGAGCGTACAGGTCGCAATGGTGGGTAGTATATGGGGCTTTGGTGATAAAACGGATTGCAGTGTGATAGACTGCATCCAATTTGTCAACGATGAGACAATAGGGAGGAGGTCAGAGACCTGGCAGTGTGGTGCCAGGAAAACAACCTCTCCATCAATATGAGCAAGACAAACGAGCTGATTGTGGTTTATATAGGAAAAGGAGGGCCGAATAGGCCCCCATTAACATCGACGGGGCTGTAGTGCAGTGGGTCAAGAGTTTCAAGTCCCTTGGTCTCCACATCACTAACGAACTGTCAAGGTCTAAACACACCAAGACTGTTGTAAAGAGGGCACGGCAAAACCTTTCCCCCCTCAGGACACTGAAAAGATTTGTCATTGTTCCCAGATCCTCAAAAGGCTCTACAGCTGCACCATCGAGAGCATCATGGTTGCATCATCACCTGGTATGGCAACTGCTCGGCATCTTAACGTAAGGCGCTACAGACGGTAGTGTGTACGGTCCAGGTACATCACTGGGGCCAAGCTTCCTGACATCCAGGACCTATATAATAGGCGGTGTCAGAGAAAGGCCCAAAAAACTGTCAAAGACTCCAGTCATGTCACGACCTCTGCCGAAGTTGGTGCCTCTCCCTGTTCAGGCTGTGTTCAACAGTCGTCGTCACCGGCTTTCTAGCTGCCACCGATCTACGTTTCTCTTTCCATTTGTTTGGTCTTGATTGTACACATCTGGTTCCCATTACGTTATAATTATTGTCCCTATTTAACCCTCTGGTTCCCTGGCCAATTTTTTGCCTACCTCCTCAAGCCTTTTGCACACACTGTATATAGACTTTCTTATTTCTACTGTGTCATTGACTTGTTTACTGTGTTATTGGCTTGTTTATTGTTTACTCCATGTGTAACTCTGTGTTGTTGTCTGTGTCACACTGCTTTGCTTTATCTTGGCCAGGTCGCAGTTGCAAATGAGACCTTGTTCTCAACTAGCCTACCTGGTTAAATAAAGGTTAAATAAAATATAAATAAAATAAATGTTTTGTGCGTGATTGTTTCTTGTTTAGTGTTAGTCTTCTGTGTTATGGTGTGTTTTCCCTGCATGGAATTTTTGGTTGTTTATTTTTCAAGTAAAGTACGTTATTTGACTCAGTTCTGTGTCCTGCGCCTGACTCCGTCCTCACCTCTGCACACTGACACCTGACAGAATCACGCACCTTTTATATGGAGTCAGCAGTCCTCCAGTACCAGTAGAGGAACGGGTCCAGCAGCACGTGACGATGCTCCAACATCTTGGCACAGCCATGGATCGCGTGCTGCTCACCATGGAACGATGGGAGAGAGGGGTTTTTCCCACAACCCCATCAACTTCATCCCAACCAACACCTAAACCACACTGCTGTCCACCCCTCCGTCACCTGGACCCAGTGGGATTCGGCTCTCGCTCCCGAGCGCATAGGATGGGACGGCTGCCAGGTGCCAGGGGTTCCTGGAGCTCTACCTGGCGACCATCCACCCGGCTCCCTCGGGATACGAGAGCGTGTCTGCCCTCATCTCCTGTCTGTCGTAGAAAGTGCTTGAGTGGGCCAACGCTGAATGGGGAAGTCTAGGCGCAGCGTTGGTCCGCTATGAGGATTTCACCCGCCGCATCCGGGCGGTCTTCGATCATCCACCTGAGGGGAGAGCGGCGGGGGAACGCTTGTTCTATCTCAGACAGGGGATGAGGAGCTCACAGGAATTCACACTGGACTTCAGGACCCTGGCTGCCAGTGCAGGATGGAATGAGAGGGCCCTGATCGACCATTACCGGTGTGGTCTATGTGAGGATGTTAGTCGGGAGCAGGCCTGCAGGGACACCACCCTTACCCTCGAGCAGCTGGTGGATTTATCCATCCGGCAGGATAACCTGTTGGCCAGTCGCGGATGTCCGGATCGGGGTCCGTCCATTCCATCCCACAGCACCTCCGATCCTACACCTTTGGAGCTCGGAGGTGCTGCTCTAAGGGTGACTGGAGGGGGGGCTGTTTCCTGCACTACCTGTGGCCGCAGAGGACACACTGTTGGTCGGTGCTGGAGAGGTTCCCCAGGAAGCAGCAGACAGGGCACTGGTGGATCATCCCAGGTGAGTAGGCACCCAACTCACCCAAAGAGTTTTCCCCGCATTCCCAGCATAAGGTGCTAGTAGATTCAGGCGCAGCTGGGAATTTTATTGACCATACGTTTGCTCTTAGATTAGGGATCCCTATTGTTCCTGTTGATGTGCCCTTCCGTGTACATTCCTTAGATAGTCATCCTTTAGGGTCAGGCCTGATTAGGGAGGTCACAGCTCCACAATGTATGATAACGCAGGAGGGTCATGAGGAGAGAATTAGTCTCTTCCTGATCGATTCTCCTGCGTTTTCTGTGGTGTTGGGACTTCCCTGGTTGGCCTATCATGACCCCACTATTTCGTGGCAACAGAGGGCTCTCAAGGGATGGTCACGTCAGTGTTCAGGGAGGTGTAGAGGTGTTTCCATAGGTGTAACTACGGTGGAAAGTCCAAACCAGGTCTGCACCATGCACATCTTCCTTGAATATGCCGATTTGGCTCTCGCCTTCTGTAAAAGGAAGGTGACTCAACTACCACCCCATCAACGTGGGGATTGTGCAATAGATCTCCTGGTAGACACAGCACTTCCCAGGCTTCACAGGAGTCACAGCACTGCCTCTGTCACAGGAGGAGACGGCGGCTATGGAAACATATGTCACCGAATCTCTGGGACAGGGATACATTCGGCCTTCCACTTCACCTGCCTCCTCATGTTTATTTTCTGTGAAGAAGAAGGATGGAGGTTTATGCCTGTGCATTGACTATAGAGGTTTAAATCAGATCACGTTATCCGTTGCCTCTCATAGCCAGTGTGACCGAGTCATTGCATGGAGCGCGCTTCTTCACCAAATTGGATCTCAGGAGTGCTTGCAACCTGGTGCGTATCCGGGAGGGGGATGAGTGGAAGACGGCATTTAGTACCACCTCTGGGCACTATGAGTACCTCGTCATGCTGTACGGATTGATGAATGCTCCATCTGTCTTCCAATCATTTGTAGATGAGATTTTCAGGGTGTAGTGGTGTATATAGATGACATTCTAATATTCTCCGCTACATGCGCCAAGCATGTGTCTCTGGTGCGCAAGGTGCTTGGTCGACTGTTGGAGCAGGACCTGTACGCTAAGACTGAGAAATGTATTTTCTTCCTGGGTACCGCCTGTCTGAGTCAGGGGTGGAGATGGAGAATGACCGCATTTCAGCCGTGCGTTTATCCGGGGGTTTGGTCAGGTAGCGGCTCCCATTACCTCTTTGCTGAAAGGGGGGACCGGTGCGACTGCATTGGTCAGCTGGGGTGGACAGGGCTTTTGGTCACCTGAAGGTTCTGTTTACCTCGGCTCTTCCTGATCCCTCCTTAGTGTTCATAGTAGAGGTGGACGCGTCTGATGCTGGGATAGGAGCTGTGCCGTCTCAGCGCTCGGGTACACCACCAAAGCCCCGCCCCTGTGTGTTCTTTTCGAAGAAGCTCAGCCCGGCAGAGCAAAACTATGTTGTGGGGGACCGGGAGCTGTTGGCTGTTGTCGCTCTGAAAAGGTGTTGTCGAGCTTGAGGGGTGTTGTCAGGCTTGAGGGGGCTAAACACCCTTTTCTCATTTGGACTGACCACCGCAGTCTGGAGTACACCCTCGCCAGGCAAGGTGGGCCATATTTTTCACCCGTTTTGTGTTCACTCTATCCTACAGACCTGGTTCCCAGAACGCTAAGGCCACTCCCACCCAGTGTCCAGTTGGACGTAAGTATGTTCCGTCTGATGTTCGTGATCGATTGATCTGTTGGGCTCACACGTCACCCTCCTCTGGTCATCCTGGCATCAGTCGGACAGTGTGCTGTCTTAGTGGGAAGTACTGGTGGCCCACTTTAGCTAAGGACGTGAGGGTGTATTTTTCCTCCTGCTCAGTGTGCACTACGGGGTGCCTGAGGATATAGTGTCTGATCGGGGTTCCCGGTTCACATCAAGGGTCTGGAGGTCGTTCATAGAGCGTCTGGGGGTCTCGGTCAGCCTGACCTCAGGGTTTCACCCCGAAAGTAATGGGCAGGCGGAGAGAGTTAACCAGGATGTGGGTAGGTTTCTGCGGTCTTATTGCCAGGACTGGCCGGGGGAGTGGTCGGCTTTCATCCCCTGGGCAGAGATGGCCCATCACTCCCTCCGCCACTCCTCCACTAACCTGTCTCCGTTTCAGTGTGTACTAGGTTATCAGCCGGTTCTGGCACCGTGGCATCAGAGCCAGACCGAGGAACCTGCGGTGGATGAATGGTTTTGGCACTGGGAGGAGACCTGGGACGCTGCCCATATACGCCTGCAATGGGCCATCAGGCGACAGAAGGCGAGCGCCGACCGCCACCGCAGTGAGGCCCCGGTGTATGCACCGGCAGACAGGGTCTGGCTCTCGACCCAAAACCTGCCCCTTCGCCTGCCCTGCCGGAAGCTGAGTTCGCGGTTTGAGGGGCCATTTAAAGTCCTGGGGAGACTGAAAGAGGTACAGTGGGGCAAAAAAGTGTTTAGTCAGCCACCAATTGTGCAAGTTCTCCCACTTAAAAAGATGAGAGAGGCCTGTAATTTTCATCATAGGTACACTTCAACTATGACAGACAAAATTAGATTTTTTTTCTCCAGAAAATCACATTGTAGGATTTTTTATGAATTTATTTACAAATTATGGTGGAAAATAAGTATTTTATATTATATTATATATTATATATTATATATTATTATATATTTTCCCTATTTAACTGGTTCCCATGATGTTTTGTGCGTGATTGTTTCTTGTTTAGTGTTAGTCTTCTGTGTTATGGTGTGTTTTCCCTGCATGGAATTTATGGTTGTTTATTTTTCGAGTAAAGTACTGTGTCCTGCGCCTGACTCCATCCTCACCTCTGCACGCTGACACCTGACAAGTCATCCAAATCAAAGCCTGTTCTCTCTGCTACTGCACGGCAAGCGGTAGCACTGCTGTTACTCACTGTTTATTATCTATACATAGTCACTTCACAAATGACCTCGACTAACCTGTAGCCCCGCACATTGACTCGGTACCGGTATATAGCCTCGTTATTGTTATATATTTTTCACGTGTTACTTTTTGATTTGATATTTTTTTACTTTAGTTTATTTAGTAAATAATTTCCTAACTACATTTCTTGAACTGCATTGTTGGTTAAGGGCTTGTAAGTAAGGTCTGTAGTAAGTAAGGTCTGTTGAATTCGTTGCATGTGACAAATACAATTTGATTTGATTTGGTTTGAATCAGGTTAGTTACAACTGTGGTTTGATTGAACACCTACAAGAGGGTAGATCTCCAGAAACAGGGTTGGAGAGACCTGGTTTACATGTAAATGTAAAAAGTTACCGATAATATACCCTCCCTTTAGAACACTAGATGGGAGGTTCCTATTTTATTGTATTCATATGTACATAGGTTGGTCACCTGATACCTCATATCCAAACTGCTAGATGGGTGGTTATTTCATGATCATGCATACAGTACACCTGTCTGTGTGTATGTGAGTGAAACTATAATCTGCAGGGAAAATGAGTTTAACACCTCTGGGCTAGAGTAAGGACTCAGCGCCACCCCTTCTCCCACCTCACCCCCTCCTCTCACTACTACTACCCTCAGACAGCAACCAAGACCCCTAGACTTTAACAGAAGTAATCCCCCTCAATGCAAACCTCCTGCCATTTACATCACTGTCATTTTTCCCACCCTTAATAAATCCATAAATCCATTATTTTGGAAAATATGCCCACTTCAAACATCCCACACGCTCCTCCTCCACCAACACCCCCACCCACCACCTCTCAATCCCTCACTCCTTGTTGTTCAACCCCCTTAGCCTCCCCCAACCCACCGCGCCTAGCCCAACTACACCCTCTCCTCCTGCGAGAGCATGATAAACGCTCTCCAATATCCCGCCGGCATAAATCTTCCCTCCAAGTTGGCCACAAATATTTCAGCTATGCTGATTTATAGGGGCAGCCCCCCCTGTTTCAGAGGCTAGGTTTGCATCGCTGCATGGAGATTGATTTCTTAGCATGCGAGAAGATGGCCGACACTCATGAGTGCGTAGTAAACAGAGACACGAGGGAGGACTGCATGTGGTTGAGCACCACTGATGGGAGCGATGTGAATGCACCTGTAAAGAGGGTCAGGCAGGCAGTAAAGGGGCAAATGAAGGACGGACGAAAGGTTGAAGAGAGCTTTCGAGGACCAACTACGCTGCACCATACCGAGCAAGTGAAGCCCACCAAGAGTGTCAGATAGGTGAATCACATGCAACCACATCTACAGTCTTAGCTCACCTCCAAGCATTGTGCTAGGTAAACACACAAGCTAGGTAAACACACGTGCTAGGTAAACACACATGCTAGGTAAACACACGTGCTAGGTAAACACACGTGCTAGGTAAACACACGTGCTGGGTAAACACACGTGCTGGGTAAACACACGAGCTAGGTAAACACACGAGCTAGGTAAACACACGAACTAGGTAAACACACGTGCTAGGTAAACACACAGGCTAGGTAAACACACGAGCTAGGTAAACACACAAGCTAGGTAAACACACGGGCTAGGTAAACACACGGGCTAGGTAAACACACGAGCTAGGTAAACACACGTGCTAGGTAAACACATGGGCTAGGTAAACACACGGGCTAGGTAAACACACGTGCTAGGTAAACACACAGGCTAGGTAAACACACGAGCTAGGTAAACACACAAGCTAGGTAAACACACGTGCTGGGTAAACACACGAGCTAGGTAAACACACGAGCTAGGTAAACACACGAACTAGGTAAACACACGTGCTAGGTAAACACACAGGCTAGGTAAACACACGAGCTAGGTAAACACACAAGCTAGGTAAACACACGGGCTAGGTAAACACACGGGCTAGGTAAACACACGGGCTAGGTAAACACACGTGCTAGGTAAACACACGTGCTAGGTAAACACACGGGCTAGGTAAACACACGTGCTAGGTAAACACACGTGCTAGGTAAACACACGGGCTAGGTAAACACACGGGCTAGGTAAACACACGGGCTAGGTAAACACACGTGCTAGGTAAACACACGTGCTAGGTAAACACACGGGCTAGGTAAACACACGTGTAGATGCATCAGATATCAGTAAGAAACCGTCACAATTACAGTGAATAATGGTATATGTTTCTTATTCATCTGTATTCATTAATAATGCATGTACCTCCTTTTCTCTAATGATGTATTGGTGCTAGTGTATTTCAATTGCTCATTGTGCACTCAGAGAACCACATATTACATTCAATATTCCATCCACAAACTATTCCCACCTTCAAAATTGACATCTTTTGTCAGAGAGAACACACACACACACAAATACAGCACACAGACAGCGTTGCTCTAATTACAACACATACCCACCCTTCATGTCTTCAGCATGTCTGCAGAGCGTCTGTCCCGGCCCTTCCACCCCCACGCAAGCAGTTGTCTTCTCCCATCAGGCTTGGCACATACCAGGAGGTGAGGGCTTCCCGCTGGTGTTGTCGTCTGGAGCACATTGCTGCAGACTGAAATAGGCTGCCGGTGTGCAGTGACATCTTCCATCTCATCTCCCACTGATACCCATCAGGTGCGTCCAGTCTAGCTTGTCAAGAGGCCTCCCTCTGCAACTGGGTCCTGGACTTCTTGACGGGCCGCCCCCAGGTGGTGAGGGTAGGCAATAACACCTCCCCAAGCTGACTCTCAATATGGGGGCCCCCCAGGGTGTATACTTCATCCTCTTCTATTCCCAGTTCATTATTAGGGCAGCAGGTAGCCTAGTGGTTAGAGCGTTGGACTAGTAATCGCGAGATCAAATCCCCGAGCTGACAAGGTACAAATCTGTCTTTCTGCCCCTGAACAAGCCAGTTAACCCACTGTTCCTAGGCCATCATTGAAAATAAGAATTTGTTCTTAACTGACTTGCCTAGTTAAATAAATAAAATCACGACTCCAACTCCATCATCAATTATATGAATGTTTTGACTGATATAGAGTGCATTTGGAAAGTGTTCAGACCCCTTTACTTTTTTCACATTTTGCTACGTTACAGCCGTATTCTAAAAAGGATTAAATAAATGTTTTCCCTCATCAATTTACACAAAATAGTGAGTAGGCACCATTATGACAAAGAATGTTTAAAAAATAAATAAAAAAGCATAAATACCTTATTTACATAAGTATTCAGACCCTTTGCTATGAGACTCGAAATTGAACTCAGGTGCATCCTGTCAGTGCAAAAACCAAACCATGAGGTCGAAGGATTTGTCCGTAGAGCTGCGAGACAGGATTGTGTCGAGGCATAGATTTGGGGAAGGGCATAAAACAATGTCTGCAGCATTGAAGGTCCCCAAGAACACAGTGGCCTCCATCATCCTTAAGGGGAAGAAATTTGGAACCACCAAGACTCTTCCTAGAACTGGCCACCTGACCAAACTGAGCAATCAGGGGAGAAGGGCCTTGGTCAGGGATGTGACCAAGAGTTCCTCTGTGGAGATGGGAGAACCTTCCAGAAGGACAACCATCTCTGTAGCACTCCACTAATCAGGCCTTTAAGGTAGAGTGGCCAGACGGAAGCCACTCCTCAGTAAAAGACACAACAGCACGCTTGAAGTTTGACAAAAGGCACCTAAAGGACACTCAGCCCATGAGAAACAAGATTCTCTGGTCTGATGAAACTAAGATTGAAATATTTGGCCTGAATGCCAAGCGGGAGACTAGTCAGGATCGAGGAAAAGATGAACGGAGCAAAGTACAGAGAGATCCTTGATGAAAAACCTTCTACAGAGCTCTCAGGACCTCATACTGGGGCGAAGGTTAACCTTCCAACAGAACAACCACCCTAAGCACACAGCCAAGACAACACAGGAATGGCTTTGGGACAAGTCTCTGAATGTTCTTGAGTGGCCCAGCCAGAGCCTGGACATGAATCCAGTGTGACCTGAAAATAGCTGTGCAGCAATGCTCCCTATCCAACCTGACAGAGCTTGAGAGGATCTGCAGAGGAAAATGGGAGAAAATCCCCAAATACAGGTGTGCCAAGCTTGAAGCGTTATACCCAAGAAGACTCAAGACTGTAATCGCTGCCAAAGGTGCTTCAACAAAGTAAAGGGTCTGAATACTTATTTAAATGTGACATTTCAGGTTTTGTATTTAGCCTTTATTTATCTAGTCAGTTAAGATCACATTTGTATTTACAATAACGGCTTAGGAACAGTGAGTTAACTGCCTTGTTCAGGGAAAAAATGACAGACTTTTAGCTTGTCAGCTCGGGGATTCAATCTAGCAACCTTTCGGTTACTGGCCCAACGCTCTAACCACTAGGGTACCTGCGGCCCTAATTTTTAACACATTTGCAACAATTTCTAAAAAACGGGTTTGGCTTTGTCATTAGGGGTAGTGTGTGTAGATTGATGAGTGAAAAAAAACAATTGAATCAATTTTACAGTAAAGTTGTAACATGACAAAATGTGAAGAC
The DNA here is from genome assembly GCF_002021735.2 of Oncorhynchus kisutch. Taxonomy (NCBI): domain Eukaryota; kingdom Metazoa; phylum Chordata; class Actinopteri; order Salmoniformes; family Salmonidae; genus Oncorhynchus; species Oncorhynchus kisutch. Next base: position 79,173,569 of record NC_034190.2, read on the forward strand.
ATCTGAATGCACTGCATATGCCATCTAGCAGGCACTTTCATCCAAAGCAACTTAAAGTAATGAGTGTTCATATTTTACACACTGGTGGCCCCAGGAAACAAACCCACAACCCTGGCTGTGCGAGCACCATACTCTATTAGCTGTGCCATTCAGGACCACATGAATGACACATCCGTGGTAGGCCTGATCACCAACTGCAACAAGACACTTGGCAGTGTGGTGCCAGGACAACAATCTCCAACACAAAGTCAGCAAGACCAAGATACTGATTGTGAACTACACAACGGGGCAGACCCCAATCCACATCGATGGGGCCGCCGTGGAGAAGGTTGAGAGCTTTAAGTTCCTCTATGTCGTCATCACTCCTCTCCTACACCAGCGCAGCCGCGAAGGAGGCACGACCTCAGGAGGCTGAAGAGATTTGGAAATTACCCGTACAGATCCTTAAAAAACTTCTACAGACGTATCTTGACTGGTTGCATCACTGCCTAGTGTGAAAAATGCACCGCCCACTCCAGAGAGTGGTGTGGACGCCAGACAGCCCAGCACATCATTGGCTCCCAGCCAGGACGTACACACCAGGCGGTGTCTTAGGAAGGCCCAAAATAGACCCCAGCCACCCCTGCCGTAGAGTGTTCTCTCTGCTTCCGTTTGGCATACGGTGCCAGAGTGCCAGGTCTCAGACCAACAGGCTCCAAGACAGTTTTTATCTCCAAGCAACGAGTCTTTTAAACAGATAGACAAAAGCTGTCCACCTCCACCAAGGACTATATGCACTGACTATATGCTCTCTCACAGGTCTCTACCCAAAAGCTGTCCACCTCCACCAAGGACTATATGCACTGACTACATGCTCTCTCACAGGTCTCTACCCAAAAGCTGTCCACCTCCACCAAGGACTATATGCACTGACTACATGCTCTCTCACAGGTCTCTACCCAAAAGCTGTCCACCTCCACCAAGGACTATATGCACTGACTACATGCTCTCTCACAGGTCTCTACCCAAAAGCTGTCCACCTCCACCAAGGACTATATGCACTGACTACATGCTCTCTCACAGGTCTCTACCCAAAAGCTGTCCACCTCCACCAAGGACTATATGCACTGACTACATGCTCTCTCACAGGTCTCTACCCAAAAGCTGTCCACCTCCACCAAGGACTATATGCACTGACTACATGCTCTCTCACAGGTCTCTACCCAAAAGCTGTCCACCTCCACCAAGGACTATATGCACTGACTACATGCTCTCTCACAGGTCTCTACCCAAAAGCTGTCCACCTCCACCAAGGACTATATGCACTGACTACATGCTCTCTCACAGGTCTCTACCCAAAAGCTGTCCACCTCCACCAAGGACTATATGCACTGACTACATGCTCTCTCACAGGTCTCTACCCAAAAGCTGTCCACCTCCACCAAGGACTATATGCACTGACTACATGCTCTCTCACAGGTCTCTACCCACACACTCACACACACGCCTACACTGACACTCCTGCGCACACACACATACACGCACGCACACACCCAACCCCACACACATAATTCAGTCCCATTCACAATCTTATTTTCCCTAACCCTAACCTTAACCTGAAACCTAACCTTAACCTGAAAACCTAACCTTAACTCTAAAGCTAACACTAGCTCCTAACCCTAACACTAATTCTAACCTTAACCCTAAACCTCTAAGAAATAGCATTTGACCTTTTGGGGACTAACAAAATGTCCCCAGTTGGTGAAATTGTTGTTAGTTTACTGTCCTTGTGCAGACTTCTAGTCCATAAGTATAGTTAAACACGACCCACACGTCCCACACACACGTCCCACACACACATTGTCCACGCACGCACGCGCGCACACACACACACACACACACACATACACACACACACTCTTATGCTGCCGCTATAGTGTTTACTAATATTACTATTATTATTATTATTATTAAACATATTCTACCATTCAAAAGTTACTTAGAAATGTCCTTGTTTTTGAAAGAAAAGCAACCGTTTGTCTATTAAAGTAACATCACATTGATCAGAAATACAGTGCAGACATTGTTATTGTTGTAGATGTCTATTTTTTAGGACAGATTTTTTAATGGAATATCTACATAGGCGTACAGAAGCCCATTATCAGCAACCATCACTCCTGTGTTCCAATGGCACGTTGTGTTAACTAATCCAAGTTTATCATTTTAAAAGGCAAATTTTTTATTTATTTATTTTTATTTTACCTTTATTTAACCAGGTAGGCAAGTTGAGAACAAGTTCTCATTTACAATTGCGACCTGGCCAAGATAAAGCAAAGCAGTTCGACAGATAAAACGACACAGAGTTACACATGGAGTAAAAACAAACATACAGTCAATAATGCAGTATAAACAAGTCTATATACAATGTGAGCAAATGAGGTGAGAAGAAAGGTAAAGGCAAAAAAGGCCATGATGGCAAAGTAAATACAATATAGCAAGTAAAATACTGGAATGGTAGTTTTGCAATGGAAGAATGTGCAAAGTAGAAATAAAAAATAATGGGGTGCAAAGGAGCAAAATAAATAAATAAATTAAAATTAAATACAGTTGGGAAAGAGGTAGTTGTTTGGGCTAAATTATAGGTGGGCTATGTACAGGTGCAGTAATCTGTGAGCTGCTCTGACAGTTGGTGCTTAAAGCTAGTGAGGGAGATAAGTGTTTCCAGTTTCAGAGATTTTTGTAGTTCGTTCCAGTCATTGGCAGCAGAGAACTGGAAGGAAAGGCGGCCAAAGAAAGAATTAGTTTTGGGGGTGACTAGAGAGATATACCTGCTGGAGCGTGTGCTACAGGTGGGAGATGCTATGGTGACCAGCGAGCTGAGATAAGGGGGGACTTTACCTAGCAGGGTCTTGTAGATGACATGGAGCCAGTGGATTTGGCGACGAGTATGAAGCGAGGGCCAGCCAACGAGAGCGTACAGGTCGCAATGGTGGGTAGTATATGGGGCTTTGGTGATAAAACGGATTGCACTGTGATAGACTGCATCCAATTTGTTGAGTAGGGTATTGGAGGCTATTTTGTAAATGACATCGCCAAAGTCGAGGATTGGTAGGATGGTCAGTTTTACAAGGGCATGTTTGGCAGCATGAGTGAAGGATGCTTTGTTGCGAAATAGGAAGCCAATTCTAGATTTAACTTTGGATTGGAGATGTTTGATATGGGTCTGGAAGGAGAGTTTACAGTCTAACCAGACACCTAAGTATTTGTAGTTGTCCACGTATTCTAAGTCAGAGCCGTCCAGAGTAGTGATGTTGGACAGGCGGGTAGGTGCAGGTAGCGATCGGTTGAAGAGCATGCATTTAGTTTTACTTGTATTTAAGAGCAATTGGAGGCCACGGAAGGAGAGTTGTATGGCATTGAAGCTTGCCTGGAGGGTTGTTAACACAGTGTCCAAAGAAGGGCCGGAAGTATACAGAATGGTGTCGTCTGCGTAGAGGTGGATCAGGGACTCACCAGCAGCAAGAGCGACCTCATTGATGTATACAGAGAAGAGAGTCGGTCCAAGAATTGAACCCTGTGGCACCCCCATAGAGACTGCCAGAGGTCCGGACAGCAGACCCTCCGATTTGACACACTGAACTCTATCAGAGAAGTAGTTGGTGAACCAGGCGAGGCAATCATTTGAGAAACCAAGGCTGTCGAGTCTGCCGATGAGGATATGGTGATTGACAGAGTCGAAAGCCTTGGCCAGATCAATGAATACGGCTGCACAGTAATGTTTCTTATCGATGGCGGTTAAGATATCGTTTAGGACCTTGAGCGTGGCTGAGGTGCACCCATGACCAGCTCTGAAACCGGATTGCATAGCAGAGAAGGTATGGTGAGATTCGAAATGGTCGGTAATCTGTTTGTTGACTTGGCTTTCGAAGATCATTAGAAAAACCTTTTGCAATTATGTTAGAAAACTGTTGTTTTGATTAAAGAAGCAATAAAACTGACCTTCTTTAGACTAGTTGAGTATCTGGAGCATCAGCATTTATGGGTTTGAATACAGGCTCAAAATGGCCAGAAACAAATAACTTTCTTCTGAAACTCGGCAGTCTATTCTTGTTCTGAGAAATTAAGGCTATTCCAAGTGAGAAATTGCCAAGAAACTAAAGATCTCGTACAATGTTGTGTACTACCCCCTTCACAGAACAGCGCAAACTGTCTCTAACCAGATTAGAAAGAGTGGGAGGCCCCAGTGCACAACTGAGCAAGAGGACAAGTACATTAGAGTGTCTAGTTTGAGAAACAGATGCCTCACAAGTCCTCAACTGGCAGCTTCAATAAATAGTACCCGCAAAACACCAGTATCAACGTCAACAGTGAAGAGGCGACTCCGGGATGCTGGCCTGCTAGGCAGAGTTGCAAAGAAACAGCCATATCTCAGACTGGCCAATAAAAAGAAAAGATTAAGATGGGCAAAAGAACACAGACACTGGACAGAGGAAGATTGGAAAAAAGTGTTATGGACAGACAAATCTAAGTTTGAGGTGTTCGGATCATAAAGAACAACATTCGTGAGGCGCCGAAAAAATGAAAAGATGCTGGAGGAGTGCTTGATGTCGTCTGTCAAACATGGTGGAGGCAATGTGATGGTCTGGGGGTGCTTTGGTGGTGGTAAAGTGGGAGATTTATACAGGGTAAAGTGATCTTGAAGAAGGAAGGCTATCGCTCCATTTTACAACGCCCTGCCATACCCTGTGGACGGTGCTTAATTGGAGCCAATTTCATCCTACAACAGTACAATGACCCAAAGCACATCTCCAAACTATGTAAGAACTATGTAGGGAAGAAGCAGCCAGCTGGAATTCTGTCTATAATGGAGGGCCAGCACAGTAACTGGATCTCAACCCTATTGAGCTGTTGTGGGAACAGCTTGACCGTATGGTACGTAAGAAGTGCCCATCAAGCCAATCCAACTTGTGGGAGGTGCTTCAGGAAGCATGGGATAAAATCTCTTCAAATTATCTCAACAAATTGACAACTAGAATGCCAAAGGTCTGCAAGGCTGTAATTGCTGCAAATGGAGGATTCTTTGATGAAAGAAAAGTTTCAATAAAAAAAATATATATTTAGAACCTTGTCAACGTCTTGACTGTTTCCTATTAATTTTGCAACTCATTTCACGTATGTTTGTCATGGAAAACAAGGACATTTCGAAGTGACCCCAAACTTTTGAATGGTCGTGTATCTACCTCAACTACTCCAGTATCCCTGAATATAGCTGACCCTGAATATAGCTGACCCTGTATATAGCTGACCCTGAATATAGCTGACCCTGTATATAGCTGACCCTGAATATAGTTGACCCTGTATATAGCTGACCCTGTATATAGCTGACCCTGTATATAGCTAACCCTGTATATAGTTGACCCTGTATATAGCTGACCCTGTATATAGTTGACCCTGTATATAGCTGACCTGTATATAGTTGACCCTGTATATAGCTGACCCTGAATATAGCTGACCCTGTATATAGCTGACCCTGTATATAGCTGACCTGTATATAGCTGACCCTGTATATAGCTGACCTGTATATAGCTGACCCTGAATATAGCTGACCTGTATATAGCTGACCCTGTATATAGTTGACCCTGAATATAGCTGACCCTGTATATAGCTGACCCTGTATATAGTTGACCCTGTATATAGCTGACCCTGAATATAGCTGACCCTGTATATAGCTGACCCTGTATATAGCTGACCCTGAATATAGCTGACCCTGTATATAGCTGACCTGTATATAGCTGACCTGTATATAGCTGACCCTGTATATAGCTGACCCTGTATATAGCTGACCTGTATATAGCTGACCCTGAATATAGCTGACCCTGTATATAGCTGACCCTGTATATAGCTGACCCTGCATATAGCTGACCTGTATATAGCTGACCTGTATATAGTTGACCCTGAATATAGCTGACCCTGAATATAGCTGACCCTGAATATAGCTGACCCTGTATATAGCTGACCCTGTATATAGCTGACCCTGAATATAGCTGACCCTGTATATAGCTGACCTGTATATAGCTGACCCTGAATATAGCTGACCCTGAATATAGCTGACCCTGTATATAGCTGAACATGTATTAGACACTACAGTTGGAATGTTTCATAGTGTGCAGTATGTATTAGACACTACAGTTGGAAGGTTTCATAGTGTGCAGTATTTATAAGAGACTACGAATGGAAGCTTTCAGGAAACAGTTTAGTAGAGTTCAGGTGAACTCTACCAAACTGGCCAAACTGGCCAATATTCTTCCTCAGTCTCATTCTACGCGCTCACTTCTATACTCATCATTCATCTCTTCTTGGAGAATTAAGGACTGTGTAGGACTGTAGTAGGACTGTAGTAGGACTGTGTACAGAGGTCACTACAGCCATACTGATGCTGCTCCTGTTATTGTTGTTGTTGGACTAGCCTAGCGCCATAGCACCGACCCATGCTCCCAGGGCATCTCAGATAAGAATCCTTTCTGCTTCCTCTGAAAGGCTGGGTGTGGGTTGGAACTGGCGCACAGAGAGCTAGCCAAAGGCTGCATAGATAACGATATAACAGGCCTAGGCATTATCTGTCCTCACACAGGGCTGGGGCCCGGTGGAACTGTTGTCTTCTGGCAGGCAGTGGCGCTCAGAAAACGAACAGAGCTGTGTTTGGCCCTGTCTCATCGGTGCACTTCTCTTGTCAACGCATCTTCTTTGCAATCCTGTCTGATGTGTTTCCTTTTGAATACCTTGTGAATGTGCATAATACCTTATGAATGTGCATAATACCTTATGAATGCGCATAATACCTTGTGAATGTGCATAATACCTTGTGAATGTGCATAATACCTTATGAATGTGCATAATACCTTATGAATGTGCATAATACCTTATGAATGTGCATAATACCTTATGAATGTGCATAATACCTTGTGAATGTGCATAATACCTTATGAATGTGCATAATACCTTATGAATGTGCATAATACCTTATGAATGTGCATAATACCTTATGAATGTGCATAATACCTTATGAATGTGCATAATACCTTGTGAATGTGCATAATACCTTATGAATGTGCATAATACCTTACCTTATGAATGTGCATAATACCTTATGAATGTGCATAATACCTTATGAATGTGCATAATACCTTATGAATGTGCATAATACCTTATGAATGTGATGACATCCATACTTATGGTTGGCATGCACAAGGACTGGCCAATGTGAAAGGTATTTGACTGTACTGCACAGCACTGTATATAGAGTGTTGGAAAATGTAGTGGTATGACTTAAGTAAGGGAGGTGCTCACATAAAGGTGACTGTTCGTCATTTGGAGCTCGCAAATGCACCCTGGGAGCTAGACACTGGGCACAGCAAGTTATCTCAATGTGGATAACTGGGTGATATGTGGTTGAGATGTTGATCAATGAGATGAGTTGAATTTCCAATGTGTTATCACAAAACTATCCACCGTCTAAAATCACAACCAAATTCCAATGGATAAACAATGTCCGTTTTTTTTCGTTTAGTTGTCGCTCAAATGTCTATCGCTGCACTTCCAACCACAGCAAAGTTCAAAAGGGAATACAATGTCAGATATTTTGTTTATTTATACAACAGATTAATGTGTTATCACTGATAGCAGAACCAAACGAACTGGATTGCAGCTGAGATGAGACATTAACAGTACATGGTGCAAGTGCCATTCGAGATTCTGCCAGATGATTTATTTATTTATTTTATTTCACCTTTATTTAACCAGGTAGGCAAGTTGAGAACACCTTTATTTAACCAGGTAGGCAAGTTGAGAACACCTTTATTTAACTAGGTAGGCAAGTTGAGAACACCTTTATTTAACCAGGTAGGCAAGTTGAGAACACCTTTATTTAACCAGGTAGGCAAGTTGAGAACAAGTTCTCATTTACAACTGCGATGTTTGACAATGGGGATGGTGTGTTCAGGGTGATGAGCTGTGTTGCTTTTACGCCAAACATAACGTTTTGCATTGTTGCCAAAAAGTTCAATTTTTGTTTCATCTGACCAGAGCACCTTCTTCCACATGTTTGGTGTGTCTCCCAGGTGGCTTGTGGCAAACTTTAAACGACACTTTTTATGGATATCTTTAAGAAATGGCTTTCTTCTTGCCACTCTTCCATAAAGGCCAGATTTGTGCAATATACGACTGATTGTTGTCCTATGGACAGAGTCTCCCACCTCAGCTGTAGATCTCTGCAGTTCATCCAGAGTGATCATGGGCCTCTTGGCTGCATCTCTGATCAGTCTTCTCCTTGTATGAGCTGAAAGTTTAGAGGGACGGCCAGGTCTTGGTAGATTTGCAGTGGTCTGATACTCCTTCCATTTCAATATTATCGCTTGCACAGTGCTCCTTGGGATGTTTAAAGCTTGGGAAATCTTTTTGTATCCAAATCCGGCTTTAAACTTCTTCACAACAGTATCTCGGACCTGCCTGGTGTGTTCCTTGTTCTTCATGATGCTCTCTGCGCTTTTAACGGACCTCTGAGACTATCACAGTGCAGGTGCATTTATACGGAGACTTGATTACACACAGGTGGATTGTATTTATCATCATTACTCATTTAGGTCAACATTGGATCATTCAAAGATCCTCACTGAACTTCTGGAGAGAGTTTGCTGCACTGAAAGTAAAGGGGCTGAATAATTTTGCACGCCCAATTTTTCAGTTTTTGATTTGTTAAAAAAGTTTGAATTATCCAATAAATGTCGTTCCACTTCATGATTGTGTCCCACTTGTTGTTGATTCATCACAAAAAAATACAGTTTTATATCTTTATGTTTGAAGTCTGAAATGTGGCAAAAGGTCGCAAAGTTCAAGGGGGCCGAATACTTTCGCAAGGCACTGTAGGTCTGTAGCAGTTTGGGTCAAGAGTGTCCCCCCCTTTGAAGAGGGGGATGACAGCAGCTTCTTTCCAATCTTTGGGAATCTCAGAAAGAGAGGTTGAACAGGCTAGTAATAGGGGTTGCTACAATTTCAGCAGATCATTTTAGAAAGAAAGGGTCCAGATTGTCTAGCCCGGCTGATTTGTAGGGGTCCAGATTTTCCAGCTCTTTCAGAACATCAGCTGACTTGATTTGGGAGAAGGAGAAATGGGGAAGGCTTGGGCGAGATGCTGTGGGGGGTACAGTGCTGTTGACCGTGGTAGGAGTAGCCAGGTGGAAAGCATGGCCAGCCGTAGAAAAAATTATTACAGGTATTGTGAAGATCTCCACAGACATGTGATGACCTATGCATGCTAGCTTGAACATGCACGCCTTATATGATTACACAAGAAGAAATGTAAAGTCACATTAACCTCAAAATGTGGGAATGGTTTTAAGGTTGAATGTTAGTTTGTAAGATAGCCTATTTACAGTGTTACAAAATTAATATTGAATAGTGTTTGGTTGTCAATGCAACCAACTATCAACATTTATAGGAGATGTAGCTACTGCTTCGATAGTTCCATCTGAGACACTGGATTAATAAAAACGTTTTTAATACCATATATCTCTCACTCTACTGATACTGAAGCTACGATATTGAGAGAAAATGTACTTTCTATTGCTGTGTCACGTTCTGACCTTAGTTCCTTTTTTACGTCTTTGTGTTAGGTTGGTCAGGGCGTGAGTTGGGGTGGGTAGTCTATGTTCTATTTTCTATGTTGTTATATTTCTATGTGTTTGGCCTAGTATGGTTCTCAATCAGAGGCAGGTGTCGTTCGTTGTCTCTGATTGAGAATCATACTTAGGTAGCCTGTTTTCCCCATTTTGGTTGTGGCTGTAAAATTTCTGTTTAGTGTCTGTTCACCTGGCAGAACTGTTTCGTTTTCTCTTCGTTGTTATTTTGTGTAGTGTTCATTTTTTCAATTAAAACATGACGAACACTTACCACACAGCATTTTGGTCCTCCTCTCCTTCCACCAACGAGAATCGTTACATGCTGTGATATGTGGTTGTCGCACCTAGCTATCTGAAGATGAATGCACTGTAAATGTTGACTTGTCAAACAAAAATCTAAGTTATAGAATAGGGCTAAATCAAATCACACTTATAATGCACTTTAAATAACATTTGATTTTATTCTGAAACTTTTTTGGTTGAGATGGAGATGTGAATCCAACATATCAAATATTAATTTGTAGATAAAGTGGAATTAAAGCCAGACTAAGTCAGTGTCTCAGATGGAACTATCCAATCAGGAGATACATCTCCTTCAAATGTTGATATTTGGTTGCGTTGACAACCAAACACAATTCAATATCACTAAGTATCATTACATTGGAAATCGAACAGAGCTTGAAATCCTAGGCCTCTTGTATTGTCTATTTTTAATTGAATTCTGGGTTGAATTGAAACAAAAGCTGTTGATGACTTTGCTAATGCAAAAAAGGCCTAAATAGTCTCAAAAGGTAAACCAACCCTTTGGAATGACTTTGCTGGCAACTTAATCTATTTAGTTTTTAAGTGGAGATCTCTCAACAATCATTTTCACGATAGCACATTGGTAATAGTCAGTGACAAATGTCATAGCAGGGCTTTGTTAAAACCCTGGATAGGAGACCTAAGGGTAGCTGTAGATAGATCAATTCTCCAGTAGGAGGTGCTGTCCGGCCTATTGCTTTTTTTTTGGATAGTGGATATAACGTTGAAGATCTGACGTTGTTTTAAACTCACAAATTAAACATATTTTATATAAGGTTTGTCTATGTTGAAATTTGGTTACCATGATAACATAATCCTGTGGTTGAAATTACACCCTCAAAACAACAGTTGATTACTTTTTTCAAATCCAATGTATTTTCCATGTAGATTCCACGTCACAATACGTTGACAAATTGCATCAAAACAACGTTGATTCAACCAGTTTGTGCCCAGTGGGTAATGCCTACACCCAGTCATTCTTGGAGAACCTTTGGTCACGCTGGTTGCACACCTCTCCCTCAAGGAACCAGGTTGGGCACACCCCACATCCTCATCAACGGGGCTGCCTTGGAAATGATCAAAAACTCCAAGTTCCTCTGTGTACACATCTCCGACGAGCTGAAACGGTCAAATCACACGGACACCGTTGTGAAGAAGGGCACGACAGCGACTCTTCAACCTCAGGATTCTGAAGAAATCTGTCCTTGAGGGCCCTCAAAGTGTTGTAGAGGAGCACCACAGGAGCACCATGCAGCATACTGACAGGCTGCATCACAGCCTGGTACGGCAACTACACCACCAAGGACCGCAAGGTTCGACAGAGGGTGGTATCCTCTGCCGAACACACCATTTGGGTGCTCACTGCCTGCCCTACAGAACACCTATGGACAACACCAGCTGGATCTCAGCATTCCGAGCCATGGCCTGTTCTCCCCGCTATCATCACTCAGACTCGGGCAGTACAAGAGCATCATTGCAAAAACGAACCGATTGGCCAATAGCTTCTACCCCACAGGCCATCAGGCTGCTGAATATAACATTTACCCTGCCCCCACCCCCCAATGGACATTTATCATTGCTACAGTTATTCATATTATTGTTTAATTCACTTATTTTTTTACCTGTACTATTGGAGCTTGGAGTGTAAAGATTTCCCTGTGATTACATCTGTGCCCTGTGATTACATCTGGACCCTGTGATTACATCTGTACCCTGTGATTACATCTGTACCCTGTGATTACATCTATACCCTGTGATTACATCTGTACCTTATGATTACATCTGGACCCTGTGATTACATCTGTGACCCTGTGATTACATCTGTGACCCTGTGATTACATCTGTGACCCTGTGATTACATCTGTGACCCTGTGATTACATCTGTACCCTGTGATTACATCTGGACCCTGTGATTACATCTGTGACCCTGTGATTACATCTGTGACCCTGTGATTACATCTGTGACCCTGTGATTACATCTGTACCCTGTGATTACATCTGTGACCCTGTGATTACATCGGTGACCCTGTGATTACATCTGTGACCCTGTGATTACACCTGTACCCTGTGATTACATCTGCGACCCTGTGATTACATCTGTACCCTGTGATTACATCTGCGACCCTGTGCATGTGACTAATAAACTCCTCTGTCTACATACACCTAAAGAGCTCATAAAAGCATGGAGGCCCATGAGCCTTCTATGGCCCATGCTTTTATCCGTGTTTTTTGGTGGTGGGATTGGTGTATGTGTGCTTCAAAAACATGCAGCCACATGCAGCCATTGAGAGTAAAAGCGCAGGTCTCGAGAGTGTACACCAATCACACGTTTCTCATTTGGTGATCGGCGTGTGAAGTATGTGTTGGCTCAGTCTGTGTTCTTAGGAGCTGTCTCTCCCCCCCCCCCCAACACACACTGATAACCTCGTTACACCCCGGGACACTACTTTGTCAATTCAATCTATAACATTTGTAACAGAAAAAGGGAAATGCCACCGTGCAGGTAGAAAGGTGGTGTTATTTGCAACAAGCCAATGACAGGAGCTTCCCTTTGTGAAGTCAGAGTCCGGTTTCTGATGTATGAGCAAGAGGTTCAGCTGTAGACTACGAAAGTGAGCTGACACGGTTCCTTGAGCAAAGGAGAGAAAAATAAGAGAGGGAGAGAGAGAGAGAGAGAGAGAGAGAGAGAGAGAGAGAGACATGAGAGTGGGGGGAATAGGATAGGTATGCATATAGAGAGAGCGGTAGAGAGGTAGAGAGAGGTAGAGAGAGAGAGGTAGAGAGAGAGACATGAGAGAGGGGGAATGGGATAGGTAGAGAGAGAGAGAGAGAGACATGATAGAGTGGGGAATGGGGAATGTGATAGGTAGAGAGCGAGAGACATGAGAGAGGGGGGAATGGGGAATGTGATAGGTAGAGAGAGAGACATGAGAGAGGGGGGAATGGGATAGGTAGAGAGAGAGAAGGGGGAATGGGATAGGTAGAGAGAGACACATGAGAGAGGGGGGATGAGATAGGTAGAGAGAGAGCATTTCCTGTCTTGGGCTGAAAACGTTGGTGAGAGTGCTTACATACATACATGTATAGTATAGATCAAGGGGGAATCATTTCGTAGAGAAATTAGACTAGTAAAAAGCATAAGCTGCCCCCTCCCCCCCCCTGCAAAAAAAACAACAACATATCTGTAGAGGTGCTTAGAGGTGCTTAGTGAAGAAGAGTCAACTGTATAAACACTGTGGATGCCCTCAACAAAATAATGGGTAAACCTTACCAGCGCTTCAACCCTGAACAAGGCACTGCGTTGCCGACGCGTTGGTTAGGGTAGGATTACATTTGAAAGAGTTTGTCTCCTACAGGTCGATTGACATACGGTCATTAACCTCTTTAACACAATTGCTAGAGGAAAATGGAGTAACACAAAACAACAGCTAAATCTCAGCAAAGAAAATCAGATTTTGGACTAAATGTTCTGAGATTTGACCAATTCTCTGAGACGTTCTTCTGTCTTTTCTAAAGCTTTTTGTACCGTAAAGGATAGTTTACATTGAATAACAACAGGATAGTTTACATTGAATAACAACAGGATAGTTTACATTGAATAACAACAGGATAGTTTACATTGAATAATGACAGAATAGTTTACATTGAATAACAACAGGATAGTTTACATTGAATAATGACAGAATAGTTTACATTGAATAATGACAAGATAGTTTACATTCAAGATAGAACACAGGAGAGATATACAGCATAAGGGATATACACACATAACAGATATACACGAATAAGAGATATACACGCGTAAGAGATACACACGCGTAAGAGAAATACACGTGTAAGAGATATACACGCATAACAGATATACACGCGTAAGAGATATACACGTGTAAGAGATATGCACGCATAACAGATATACACGTGTAAGAGATATACATGTGTAAGAGATATACATGCGTAAGAGATATACACGCATAACAGATATACACGTGTAAGAGATACACACGCAAACCAGATATACACGCATAACAGATATACACGTGTAAGAGATACACACGCAAACCAGATATACACGCATAACAGATATACATGTGTAAGAGATATACACGCAAACCAGATATACACGCATAACAGATATACACGTGTAAGAGATATACACGCATAACAGATATACACGCAAACCAGATATACACGTGTAAGAGATATACACGCAAACCAGATATACACGTGTAACAGATATACACGCATAACAGATATACACGTGTAACAGATATACACGCATAACAGATATACACGTGTAACAGATATACACGCATAACAGATATACACGTGTAAGAGATATACACGCATAACAGACATACACGTGTAAGAGATATACACGCATAACAGATATACATGTGTAAGAGATACACACGCATAACAGATATACACGTGTAACAGATATACACGCATAAGAGATACACACGTGAAAGAGATATACACGTGTAAGAGATATACACGTAATCTTTATGTCCTCGTGATAACTGGAGGGGAGTGGGGCATCACTGATAAGAGGTCCACATATTAGATTGTGAATATACTAACATACACCGTGGCAAAGGGCTCTAGGATACTGGTTGTAAAAGGCTCTCATGGATAAAATCCCCCCATGATACAATCAGGCCTGTGTGTGTGTGTGTGTGTGTGTGTGTGTGTGTGTGTGTGTGTGTGTGTGTGTGTGTGTGTGTGTGTGTGTGTGTGTGTGTGTGTGTGTGTGTGTGTGTGTGTTTATGCGTGCGTGCATGTGTGTGTGTGTGTGATGCTTGTGTAAAACAGCCATCAGAGATACTGGGCACATCTACTGTTGACTTTGTACCGCCCGTCTATTTCACATGCAGGACATACAGATATAAGACCAAAACATGACCAAAACATGACCAAAACATGACCAAACATGACCAAAACATGACCAAACATGACCAAACATGACCAAAACATGACCAAAACATGACCAAAACATGACCAAAACATGACCAAACATGACCAAACATGACCAAATCATGACCAAACATGACCAAACATGACCAAACATGACCAAAACATGACCAAAACATGACCAAACATGACCAAACATGACCAAATCATGACCAAACATGACCAAACATGACCAAACATGACCAAATCATGACCAAACATGACCAAACATGACCAAACATGACCAAACATGACCAAATCATGACCAAACATGACCAAACATGACCAAACATGACCAAACATGACCAAATCATGACCAAATCATGACCAAACATGACCAAACATGACCAAACATGACCAAACATGACCAAATCATGACCAAACATGACCAAACATGACCAAACATGACCAAACATGACCAAACATGACCAAAACATGACCAAAACATGACCAAACATGACCAAACATGACCAAACATGACCAAAACATGACCAAACATGACCAAACATGACCAAAACATGACCAAACATGACCAAACATGACCAAACATGACCAAACATGACCAAAACATGACCAAAACATGACCAAAACATGACCAAACATGACCAAACATGACCAAACATGACCAAACATGACCAAACATGACCAAACATGACCAAACATGACCAAACATGACCAAACATGACCAAACATGACCAAAACATGACCAAACATGACCAAACATGACCAAAACATGACCAAACATGACCAAACATGACCAAACATGACCAAAACATGACCAAACATGACCAAAACATGACCAAACATGACCAAACATGACCAAACATGACCAAACATGACCAAACATGACCAAACATGACCAAACATGACCAAAACATGACCAAACATGACCAAACATGACCAAACATGACCAAACATGACCAAACATGACCAAACATGACCAAACATGACCAAACATGACCAAAACATGACCAAAACATGACCAAAACATGACCAAACATGACCAAACATGACCAAACATGACCAAACATGACCAAACATGACCAAACATGACCAAACATGACCAAACATGACCAAAACATGACCAAACATGACCAAACATGACCAAAACATGACCAAACATGACCAAACATGACCAAACATGACCAAACATGACCAAAACATGACCAAACATGACCAAAACATGACCAAACATGACCAAAACATGACCAAACATGACCAAACATGACCAAACATGACCAAACATGACCAAACATGACCAAACATGACCAAACATGACCAAACATGACCAAACATGACCAAACATGACCAAACATGACCAAACATGACCAAAACATGACCAAACATGACCAAACATGACCAAACATGACCAAACATGACCAAAAGCAAGAGAGAAAAACTAAAGCAATAAAAAAAGATATCAAGATCATTTTTTTCTTGAAATCTTTTAGTCTTTCCGCTGTTAATCAATTGTACAGTAATTTAAAATGAATCACATCTTAGAATGTGGGCACGTGATGAGGCCGCTATTATACAAACAACAATTTGTTCTCCTTGAATTGATGAAAGGACTAGGAAACTAAAAAGCAGAAAGGCACAGCCTGACAGAGTGTGTAGTATGAATTATCGACAGACCAAAATGTGGAGTTTCTAAATTAAAAGGTTTTTCCCAATGTGGCTTTAGCCGCAACACAGACTAGACAACTCACCCAGTCTCAGGGGAAAAAGAGGGAAGATATGGAAAACAGGAAGCAGACAAAGACACGGAGTAGAGACGAGATGAGTGAACGAAAGAGGGAGAGCTATAGTACAGTAATTAGACTGAGCTTACTTTAAGTATAAAGTATAAAGTATAAAGACTCCTTCACAAACACAATAGGGTGATTGAAGAGGAAGAGTCAAATAAAGAAGGAGAGGATGACATCACCGTTATGACCGTTCCACCACGTCAGGTTTCGCCCGTCCCGCCTGTTTTACCCAGCGTGAGGTGGCGTACTGAAGCAGGGCCACAGCCAGGAAGCGTTCAGACAAAGGGAGTGAAAACGGTTTGCACAGCAACACAGGCTACCAAACACACCTCCCCTATAGCCTCATTAAAAAGATAATTAACGAGGGGAGTCTAATTGATGTGACTTTGTCCTCAGTCCTTGAGGGATATACTAAACTAGGTGGAGGCTGGTATACCGGCTGCTCTCTGGGAGTTAGGTCACAGTTCAGAGGTCATCAAAAGGTGACTGCCTTTCTCCTAGTCTGCTGCAGGAGGCAAAAATGTTGTGTGTGGCAGAATGCTTAGCATACATTAATTGGTGTGGACAGTGTATAGGTCAAGGAATGGATGAGAAAGGATGAGAGACAGAAAAGGGAGACTGGTGGGAGAGGAGAGATAGAGGGAGAGGAGAAATAGAGGGAGAGGAGAGATAGAGGGAGACAGTGAGAGAGGACAGATAGAGGGAGAGGAGAGATAGAGGGAGACGGGGAGAGAGGACAGATAGAGGGAGAGGAGAGATAGAGGGAGACGGGGAGAGAGGACAGATAGAGGGAGAGGAGAGATAGAAGGAGAGGACAGATAGAGGGAGAGGACAGATAGAGGGAGAAGAGAGAGAAAGGGAGAGGAGAGATAGAGGGAGACGTTGGGAGAGGAGAGATAGAGGGAGAGGAGAGATAGAGGGAGACGGTGAGAGAGGACAGATAGAGGGAGAGGAGAGATAGAGGGAGAGGAGAGATAGAGGGAGACGGTGAGAGAGCACATATAGAGGGAGAGGAGAGATAGAAGGAGAGGAGAGAGAGGGAGAGGACAGATAGAGGGAGAGGGGAGATAGAGGGAGAGGAGAGATAGAAGGAGAGGAGAGATAGAGGGAGAGGACAGATAGAGGGAGAGGACAGACAGAGGGGGAGGAGAGATAGAGGGAGAGGAGAGATAGAGGGAGAGGAGAGATCGAGGGAGACGTTGGGAGAGGAGAGATAGAGGGCGAGGAGAGATAGAGGGAGACGTTGGGAGAGATGAACAGAAAGAGAAAGCAGGGTGGAAGGAGACAAAAGGTCAATAGAGAATGAAGAATAAGAAGGGAAGGGAACGAGGAATGGAGGGAAGGGAACGAGGGATGGAAGGAAGGGAACGAGGGGAGGGACGGGAAGGGAACGAGGGGTGGAGAGAGAAACACATAGAGCGGGTCGGAGGAAAGCGAGAGTGAGTGTTTCAGAAATGGAACAGGAGAGGGGAAACTAAAGAGCGATGGAAATACAATTAAAACACAGCACTTTCATGGCCATCATTGAATGCCATGCACACAATCATAGCAGGCTAAAAGATAACAGCTTGGATGATTGGAAGTTGCATCCCTGACTCTCTGTAGCTTGGATGCCTCACTCTGCTGGCCTTGTGGTGAGTCACGTACCCAGAGGCCCCCTCTCTGCTGGCCTGGTGGTGATTCACGTACCCAGAGGCCCCCACTCTGCTGGCCTTGTGGTGAGTCACGTACCCAGAGGCCCCCTCTCTGCGCACCCAATGAGAGACACTCAGCCAACTACGTCATCCAATTGAAAGACGCTCTGAACCAGCAGGCCTCCCCACTGTTCCTATATAACACACCCAGCAGGCCTCCCACTGGTCCTATATAACACACCCAGCAGGCCTCCCCACTGTTCCTATATAACACACCCAGCAGGCCTCCCACTGTTCCTATATAACACACCCAGCAGGCCTCCCCACTGTTCCTATATAACACACCCAGCAGGCCTCCCACTGTTCCTATATAACACACCCAACAGGCCTCACCACTGTTCCTATATAACACACCCAGCAGGCCTCCCCACTGTTAATATATAACACACCCAGCAGGACTCCCACTGTTCCTATATAACACACCCAGCAGGCCTCCCCACTGTTCCTATATAACACACCCAGCAGGCCTCACCACTGTTCCTATATAACACACCCAGCAGGCCTCCCACTGGTCCTTTATAATGCACCCAGCAGGCCTCCCACTGGTCCTTTATAACACACCCAGCAGGCCTCCCCACTGTTCCTATATAACACACCCAGCAGGCCTCCCCACTGTTCCTATATAACACACCCAGCAGGCCTCCCACTGTTCCTATATAACACACCCAACAGGCCTCACCACTGTTCCTATATAACACACCCAGCAGGCCTCCCCACTGTTAATATATAACACACCCAGCAGGACTCCCACTGTTCCTATATAACACACCCAGCAGGCCTCCCCACTGTTCCTATATAACACACCCAGCAGGCCTCCCCACTGGTCCTATATAACACACCCAGCAGGCCTCCCACTGTTCCTATATAACACACCCAGCAGGCCTCCCACTGTTCCTATATAACACACCCAGCAGACCTCCCCACTGGTCCTATATAATCAGTCGGATAATCAGTCCTATCACCGTCGAGTTGTCAGCAAACTTGATGATGGTGTTGGTGTCGTGCGCGGCCAGCGCAGTCGTGTCTGAACAGGGAGGGACTGTGCAGGAGGGGCTGTACAGGAGGGACTGTACAGGAGGGACTGTACAGGAGGGACTGTACCGGAGGGCTGTACAGGAGGGACTGTACAGGAGGGACTGTGCAGGAGGGACTGTACAGGAGGGACGGTACAGGAGGGACTCTACAGGAGGGACTCTACAGGAGGGACTGTACAGGAGGGACTGTGCACCCCTGCGGGCGCCCCGTGTTGTAGGCCAGCGTTGCAGATGTGTTGTTACCTACCCTCACCACTTGGGGGAGCACCGTTAGGAAGTCCAGGATCCAGTTGCAGAGCGAGGTGTTCAGTCCCAGGGTCCTTTAGCTTAGTGAGGAGCTTGGAGGGGACTATGTTGTAGAACGCTGAGCTGTTGTCGATGAACAGAATTCTTACATAGGTATTCCTCTGGTCCAGGTGGGAGAGAACAGTGTGGAGTGCAATAGAGATGACTTCATCTGTGGATCTGTTGGGGCGGTATGTGAATTTGAGTGGGTCCAGGGTGTCTGGGATGACGGTGTTGATGTGTGAATGGAATGAATGGAATACAGCTTGAACCCAATAAAACGTATATTTCCTAGATTTCTTCATCCGTTGTCTTATGTTTCTGTTCTTGTAGCAGTGGATTATGGGTAATGGGTTCGGCAAAGACAGAGTGAATCCGGATATCGTTGTTTTCAATGAGTCAGCAATTTGGGCCAAAAATAATAACACGTTCACTTCTTTTTAGTGTTTTAACCTGTTGTTATTCATTAACATGTCCCTGTTGTTATTCATTAACATGTCCCTGTTGTTATTCATTAACATGTCCCTGTTGTTATTCATTAACATGTCCCTGTTGTTATTCATTAACATGTCCCTGTTGTTATTCATTAACATGTCCCTGTTGTTATTCATTAACATGTCCCTGTTAATATTCATTAACATGTCTAAATACCCATTCTGAGGACACGTTCACATGTCCCTGTTGTTATTCATTAACATGTCCCTGTTGTTATTCATTAACATGTCCCTGTTGTTATTCATAAACATGTCCCTGTTGTTATTCATTAACATGTCCCTGTTGTTATTCATTAACATGTCCCTGTTGTTATTCATTAACATGTCCCTGTTGTTATTCATTAACATGTCCCTGTTGTTATTCATTAACATGTCCCTGTTGTTATTCATTAACATGTCCCTGTTGTTATTCATTAACATGTCCCTGTTGTTATTCATTAACATGTCTAAATACCCATTCTGAGGACACGTTCACATGTCCCTGTTGTTATTCATTAACATGTCTAAATACCCATTCTGAGGACACGTTCACATGTCCCTGTTGTTATTCATTAACATGTCTAAATACCCATTCTGAGGACACGTTCACATGTCCCTGTTGTTATTCATTAACATGTCTAAATACCCATTCTGAGGACACGTTCACATGTCCCTGTTGTTATTCATTAACATGTCTAAATACCCATTCTGAGGACACGTTCACATGTCCCTGTTGTTATTCATTAACATGTCTAAATACCCATTCTGAGGACACGTTCACATGTCCCTGTTGTTATTCATTAACATGTCTAAATACCCATTCTGAGGACACGTTCACATGTCCCTGTTGTTATTCATTAACATGTCTAAATACCCATTCTGAGGACACTATTCTCACTCTGGTATGTATGGTACTCAGATCCACGCTCTAAAGCATACGTGAAACTCAAATGAAACGTGGCAGGAATGAATCCTGGACCTGGCTGAAGGTATTGGGACGTGGGAACATGAGTCATGTGAAACTTTTACCCATTGCAAACAAGCTAGCTTTTTAATGTCATTAAAAAAGAATTGTGCCCTGAAATGGTTATTTTTAGCTTGTGAAAGCAAAGTGTATTTTGAATCATCTCCACTCTTGGCAGTGTTGGTGTAACTGCTATATCAGCTGATAAATCGGTGAGCTCCTGTGTTTACAAACCACTCCCTTCATTATTATCCCTACAGCAATAAGGTAACTCAGGGAGTTGCTCCATAGCAGTTCCACCTCCGACACCGCCAAAACAACTGCTATGCAGGAGGTTGTGTGCTTAAATTGATCTGATTGAATTGAACACTGAGTCTAACTAAGGCTGCTTTGTGATAGACAGTGTTTTCATTTCATTTAGATATTTTATAATAGGTTTATTTTATCCTCCACCATATCCTGCACAAAGAATTTGCAGTCATACGTCATGTCAAACTGTTTTTTTGTCCCTAGTTTGAACACTGCGTTCAGCATCCATCTTGGCAACATCAATTTCTTAACATAAACTCTTGTGGATTAGAACTTGGGGATGGTGGAGTGATGGAGGTATGTTGGGGACGCCCAGGCGATGACATATGCACAACAGGCGCTGGTGTGTGTGGCCTGATCTGCACATTTGTGGGACGTGTCCCTTTGGTTTCCGTCTGTCCCTTTCGCCCACACACACCAATGTCACATGCAGGAGATGACTTCTTACTTTCTGTGTGGAGGTTGGACATCCTGCCCCTGGTTTGAACGTGAGTCAGATGTGTCCGTGACCTCCCCTCCCTCGCAATGGCCCCCAACACACCCGCGTGACTTTGTGAAATGTAATTTGCTGAGCTTGGGCTCACCTCCGTTTCAATGCCGATCAGTTCAGAGAATGAATCGAGATTCGACTTGTGAAAAGCCCTTTGGTGTCAAAGCAACTTTTTCTACATTGAAAATGGAAACATTTACATTTAAGTGATACAGAATTGAGAAGATGTGAAATGAAAGTGACCTCAACCTTGACACCTACACTTGACACCCCCATACAGCAACAGGTCTCTCCACAGCTCCCACATTGAAACTATGTATTCCTATGTTTGGTATACTCAGTGTACAGTATATCAGAATTTGATCATTTATCTCTTTGGTATGGGACTCGAAAAATCAACATTATACAAAAGGTGGGAAAGAAAATAAAGTGCACTTATGAAAAATACAGTAAGCCTAGAATCTCAACAAGCTTATCAAACATGCAGTAAGCCTAGAAGCTCAACAAGCTTGTGAAACATACAGTAAGCCTAGAATCTCAACAAGCTTATCAAACATGCAGTAAGCCTAGAAGCTCAACAAGCTTATGAAACATACAGTAAGCCTA
Organism: Oncorhynchus kisutch; assembly: GCF_002021735.2. Lineage (NCBI taxonomy): Eukaryota > Metazoa > Chordata > Actinopteri > Salmoniformes > Salmonidae > Oncorhynchus > Oncorhynchus kisutch. The sequence goes on from NC_034190.2 coordinate 79,196,078, forward strand.
GAACCTCAACAAGCTTATCAAACATACAGTAAGTCTATAACCTCAATAAGCTTATGAAAAATATAATAAGTCTAGAACCTCAACAAGCTTAATGAAAAGCGTATGAAAAATACAGTAAGCCTAGAACCTCAAAAAGCTTGTGAAAAATACAGTAAGTCTACAACCTCAACAAGCTTATGAAAAATACAGTAAGCCTAGAACCTCAACAAGCTTATGAAAAATACAGTAAGCCTAGAACCTCAACAAGCTTGTGAAAAATACAGTAAGCCTAGAACATCAACAAGCTTAATGAAAAATACAGTAAGTCTACAACCTCAACAAGCTTGTGAAAAATACAGTAAGTCTACAACCTCAACAAGCTTGTGAAAAATACAGTAAATCTACAACCTCAACAAGCTTGTGAAAAATACAGTAAGCCTAGAACCTCAACAAGCTTGTGAAAAATACAGTAAGTCTACAACCTCAACAAGCTTGTGAAAAATGCAGTAAGCCTAGAACCTCAACAAGCTTGTGAAAAATACAGTAGGTCTACAACCTCAACAAGCTTTCCATAAAAAAGTGCTGGTATTTAACAACTGCATCCTCATCCCTGATGATGGAACTATCGTTGAACCTGCAAATCAGAAGTGTGTGTTGCGGCCTCCTACTAAATTGAAGAAATGACGTAGCCTTTGAATGCACAAAATCCCTCCAACATACAAAAACATACAGAAACCAACATCAAGTGTGCCCAGGTGTTAAACCTAAAACCTGCAACAGAATCACCAGCCTTTTATTGTCGATTCGACACGCCAGAAAAGACACAGAACCAACATCAGCCATCTAAATCAAAATCTCTTCTACTCGACAGGACCGCACAACAACTGGGAGACAGAGGCACCATACAAGCGTTCCCCATGACCACTAACCATTCAGAGGCAGGTGCTGTCCCGGCATTCCTCTCTCACACATGCTTCAGAAGAGGAGTACTTAGACACACAAGCTTGTTTTGTTAAGGGAGCGTGTCTGGGCCTGTCACTTATCTGCTAGTGTATTTCCCATCAGAGGCAGGCACTGGATTAAGGGCAGCAGTAGATTAATGACGAGGGAGAGAGAGAAAGCAAGAGAGACAGGGAGAGGGGTAGTGTGATAGGCAGATAGAGATAAAGAAAGAGAGTGAGGAAGGGAGAGTAGACGCAAGGAGAGAAAGAGAGGTATGGTGGGAGAGAGAGATGTGATATTCTGATACTTCTAAGCCAGTCTGTTTGAGGTAAGAACATTGAAAGTCTGCTGTACTCACTCATGCAATACAGCCCATAGAAATCAAAAGCGTAAAAGCTTTTACGTCACAAGGTAAGGTAACCCCGTACCAGGCCGAAGAATTATTAGTGAATAGAGTATTTCCACGTCAATGGCATTTCCACAGTTATTTGTTTTTCTTTTCTTCTGAGCTTTCTCTCAGATATAGGACAGACACTTCAAAACATAGTTCCTATGGATGTATTTTTAATACAATCAGTTTTGCCATGTACATTGCATTCAGAAAGTATACACCCCCCTGACTTTTTTAACCTTTATGTTACAAAGTGGGATTTAATTGTCAATTTTTTTTGTCAGCGATCCACACACAGCTCTCCAATGTCTGGGTGGAACAATTTTTAAAATATTTTATATTATTCATTCCTTTTATATTATTATTAACCCATCACCACGCCCCCTCTTTGGAGGACACATATCTTTTTGTTTTTTTACGGCTTTTCTGCTACAGAAACATACATTTTGCATGCACATGTTACATACATGGTACTTTCATATACAGCAATCACATAACAATAATACATTACTGAACATGAGCTCCTTAATCCCACCCCTCAGCCAGTCTCAGCCCATCCCACCTATCACCATAGGCCTCAGCTCCTTAATCCCACCCCTCAGCCACTCTCAGCCCATCCCACCTATCACCATAGACCTCAGCTCCTTAATCCCACCCCTCAGCCACTCTCAGCCCATCCCACCTATCACCATAGGCCTCAGCTCCTTAATCCCACCCCTCAGCCAGTCTCAGCCCATCCCACCTATCACCATAGACCTCAGCTCCTTAATCCCACCCCTCAGCCACTCTCAGCCCATGCCACCTATCACCATAGACCTCAGCTCCTTAATCCCACCCCTCAGCCACTCTCAGCCCATCCCACCTATCACCATAGACCTCAGCTCCTTAATCCCACCCCTCAACCACTCTCAGCCCATCCCACCTATCACCATAGACCTCAGCTCCTTAATCCCACCCCTCAGCCCATCCCACCTATCACCATAGATCATCATTGTTTGGTTTCCATGTGCCATATGTTTTCAATTGTGTGATCTGGTTTCCACATATTATTTCATTGAAAATGCAAGAACAACAAAGAATAAATGGAACAAACAACAAACCGTAACAACAGAGATGCTACGTGCACTAAACTCAAAACAATATCCCATAAAACACAGGTGGGAAAAATGCTACTTAAATATGATCCCCAATTAGAGACAACGATAGCCAGCTGCCTCTAATTGGGAATCATACCAAACACCAACATAGAAAAACTAAACTAGAACCCCACATAGAACCTCTAACCAGGTGGTGTCAGAGGAAGGCCCTAAAAACTGTCAAAGACTCCAGACACCCTAGTCATAGTCTGTTCTCTCTGCTACCTTAAGGCAAGCGGTACCGGAGCACCAAGTCTAGGTCCAAGAGACTTCTAAACAGCTTCTACCCCCAAGCCATAAGACTCCTGAACATCTAGTCAAATGGCTGCCCAGACTATTTGCATTGCCCCCCCCCCCCCCCCCCCTCTACACCACTGCCACTCTCTGTTGTCATCTAAGCACTTTATTAACTCTACCTACATGTATACGCTACCTAAACTAACCGGTGCCCCGCACATTGACTCTGTACCGGCACTCCCCTGTAGATATTCTTATTTTTTACTCCTGCTCTTGAATTACTTGTTACTTTTATCTCTTATTCTTATCCGTATTTGTTAAAACTGCGCTGTAGGTTAGGGGCTCGTAAGTAAGCATTTCACTGTAAGTTGTTGTATTCGCCACATGTGACTTATAACATTTGATTTGATTTGATATATTGCATTCTGTTGGTGGCAAGAATTTGGTGTCATCATTTAAATTGAACAACTCAATGTTGAATCAAGTGCTGTTTTCTGCATCAGTTCATAAACCATGTGACGTGGAATCGGTACATCGAAAATCTCTTCCGATTTATTTTGCAACCTGGATGGCGCAGCTGTCAACATTTTTGTCCTCAAAGTATTTTTTTCTATTTATGGTCATTATTTTCAGCCAATTTCTGTCTTTAATATATAACACTTTTGCAAAAAAAATCAAATCTGTATTATTTTAGTGCCTTGTTGAAAAACAGGATGCAGGTTTAGGAATATTTGTTTTCTTCTTTTCACTCTGTCATTTAGCTCGGTATTGTGGAGTAACTACAATGTTGTTGATCCATCCTCAGTTTTCTCATATCACAACCATTAAACTCTGTTACTGTTATAAAGTCATCATTGGCTTCATAGTGAAATCCCTGAGTGGTTTCCTTCCTCAGCAGTAATTGTGTTAGGAAGGACACCTGTATCTCTGTAGTGACTGGGTGTATTGATACACCATTCAAAGTGTAATTAATAACTTCACCATGCTCAAAGGGATATTCAGTGTCTGCTTTTATTATTTTCACCCATCTACTACCAATTGGTGCCCTTCTTTGTGAGGCATTGGAAAACCTCCTGGTCTTTGTGGTTGAATCTGTGTTTGAAATTCACTTCTCAACTGAGGGACCTTACAGATAATTGTATGTGTGGGGTGCAGAGATGAGGTAGTCATTCAAAAATCATGTTAACCACTATTACTGCGCAGAGTCCATGCATCTTATTATGTGACTTGTTAAGCACATTTCTACTCCTGAACTTATTTAGGTTTTCCATAACAAAGCGTAGCGCTGTAGGATGGTGCTGTAGTGTAGTGCTGTAGCGTAGGGCTGTAGGGTAGCACTGTAGCATAGCGCTGTAGGGTAGCACGTAGCACCGTGCTTCTACACCTGCATTGCTTGCTGTTTGGGGTTTTAGGCTGGGTTTCTGTACAGCACTTTGAGATATCAGCTGATGTACGAAGGGCTATATAAATACATTTGATTTGATTTGATTTGATTTAGCATAGCGCTGTAGCATAGCGCTGTAGCGCTGTAGGTAGCGCTGTAGGTAGCGCTGTAGCATAGCGCTATAGGGTAGCGCTGTAGCATAGCGCTGTAGGGTGGCACTGTAGCATAGCGCTGTAGGGTAAGCACTGTAACATAGCGCTGTAGCGGAGCACTGTAGCTTAGCACTGTAGCTGTGCAGGTGCACTGAACTACGCTTGCCTGATGAATTAGAATGTTCTTATTGGGAAGAATGTTCTGGACCTTGGGCTGCATAATATTTCTTTAGTTAGCGAAGTTGTCACATAACGAGCATGGTGAACATACTGTCGGGCAGAGCTCTACCTGTCCTTATGTCCTGATCAAATGTATCTTCAGGGACAATAAAGACTTATTGACCTAAACTGAAGATACCCAGGGAGATAGGTGAGAAGAATGATGTATATATTCTGCTTAAAGCCAGCCAAAATGATGGTTGGCCATGCAAGTAAGCTAATTCCCTCCAAAACCAAATACAGTGGACAGATTGAATCCAATTCAGATTCAGTTCAAGAACGAGCAATGTCTTTTTACCCATGCGAGATGGCAGATTTGTCAAAACAGGCTGTCAAAAATTTTTGTTGAAAAGAATGTCCTAATTCAGTGTATCATTGATACACACCCTGGATGATAGCATGTCGACAACACGGCCAGGTCCATGGTCCATCACTCATGGTTTCGTCACAGGGGTTCCGGTGGCTTTGGGGCTTCCCACTGAATTGTGGGCCAGTCAGGACATACTCACTGTACTCTGCTAACATACACCTGAGAGCAAACGCCACTTCGCTCGCTGGCCTCCTTTGAACAGATGGATGCGATGGCCGCCACATACGCCCCCCCCCCCTCCCCCCCCAACAAGTCTTACAGTCTTGCCAGGGGCGTCCTGGATACCCCTAGCCCTGGATCCCCTTGAACTGTTGAGCATCTGTGTCTGTCCCTGACGAACAGAGACATCATTGGGGGAGGGGGGGGGGGGTCATTCATTCTGCCTGTGACAACCACCCCCCACCATCCCCTCCTCCCTCAAGACCCCCTACCATCCCCCAGGCAAATTGATTGGTGGGGGAAAGAGTGAGGGCAGCGAAGGGCTTGACTGGCACCGTTCCAGGCTTTAGCAGTGGAGAAGTGGTAGTAGCTCTGCCTTGACTAACAGCCTCCTCAGAGAAGGAACGGCAAGACAGACTGTACACAGCACGGACACTGCCTTGTGCCATTTCTTGACACTGGATACTCCCACCTTATAGAGGCTCAGCTGTCGCCTCTATATTCAATGAATAGGACAGGTTTTTTCTCTTACAGTGTCGTTAACATCCCAAAAGACCTTGTTAGTAATTTAGACTCATGTTAAATAATCCTGGTGTGAGAAATACTAGTGTTGACTTCTACCATAGCCAATGTGTTTATCTACTTGTTCACAACAGGGTGATTCCGAGTTCCAGGCGCCTTCTTTGCCACTTCACACTGAGGAAGCCATTGTCATAAGAAAGCAATGAAGGCTTTCATCATGCAAACCAGCTCTCTAAGAAGCCAATGAAACGACGGGACGGGAGAGCAAGCGAAAACCTCTGGAGATGTATCCAGCATGTTATTGTGGCACTACCCACTCACACACCCCCACACCCACCCACCCACACCTTACCCACCCACCCACCAAAGTAGAGTAAGTCAACATGATGGCAAGATGGCTAAGCCAAATCACTCAATATATTTTTGTACTCTTCTCCGACTGTCTCTGATGGTGAGCTGTGCTCCACCTACGTACTGCAGGGAGAAATGAAAGGAAGAGAGAAGAGAGAGAGAGAGAGAGAGAGAGAGAGAGAGAGAGAGAGAGAGAGAGAGAGAGAGAGAGGCACGAGAGAGAGAGAGAGAGAGAGAGAGAGAGAGAGAGAGAGAGAGAGAGAGAGAGAGAGACGAGAGAGAGAG
>NC_034190.2:79204704-79257204 GCF_002021735.2 Oncorhynchus kisutch
CATTGCCAGAACTTCCAGTTAAATGTTTCCAATTGAGTGTTATGTTCCAGAAACATTGCCACTGTCAATGCCATGTTCTATTCAAATCAAATATGATTTTATTTGTCACAGTGCTCTGTGCAGGTCAGTCAAGTTCTTCCACATCGATCTCGACAAACCATTTCTGTATGGACCTCTCTTTGTGCAAGGGGCCATTGTCATGCTGACACCAAAAATTGCCTTCCCCAAACTGTTGTCATAGAGTTGGAAGCACAGAATTGTCTAGAATGTCATTGTATGCTGTAGCGTTAAGATTTCCCTTTACTGGAACTAAGGGGCCTAGCACGAACAATGAAAACAACCCCAGACCATTATTCCTCCTCCACCAAACTTTACCGTTGGCACTATGCATTCAGGCAGGTAGCGTTCTCCTGGTATCCGCCAAACCCAGATTCGTATGTCGGACTGCCACATGGTGACGCGTAATTCATCACTCCAGAGGACGTGTTTCCACTACTCCCGAGTCCAATGGCGTTGCGCATGGAGATCTTAGGCTTGTGTGTGGCTGCTCGGCCATGGAAACTCATTTCATGAAGCTCCCGATTAACATTTACTTGTGCTGATGTTGCTTCCAGAGGTAGTTTGGAACTCAGTAGTGAGTGTTGCAACCGAGGACAGACTATTTCTATATGCTTCAGGATTTGGCGGTCCCAGTTCTGTGAGCTTGTGTGGCCTACCATTTCGCGGCCGAGCCGTTGTTGCTCCTAGATGTTTCCACTTCACAATAACAGCACTTACAGTTGACTGGGGCAACTCTAGCAGGGCAGAAAGGTGGCATCCTATGACGGAGCCACGTTGAAAGTCACTGAGCTCTTTAATAAGGCTATTCTTCTGACAATGTTTGTCTCTGGAGATTGCTTGGCTGTTTGCTCAATTTTATACATCTGTCAGAAGAATGGGTTTGGATGAAATAGCCGAATCCATTAATTTGAAGAGGTGTCCACATACTTTTGTATATATATTGTATGTATATAAGTAACTAGGCAACAGGGTAGATAATAAACAGTAGCAGCAGCGTATGTGATGAGTCAAAAGAGTGAAAAAGGGTCAATGCAGATAGTCTGGGTAGCTATTTGGTTAACTATTTGGCAGTCTTATGACTTTGGGGTAGATGCTGTTCAGGGTCTTGTTGGTTCCAGACTTGGTACATTGTTACCGCTTGCCGTACGATAGCAAAGAGAACACTCTATGACATAGATGGCTGGAGTCTTTGAAAATGTTTTGGGCCTTCCTTTGACACCACCTGGTATAGATGGCAGGGTCGTAAGCACTTCCCTCTCTAGCTATCTGTAGCAGTTGCCATTCCAAGTGGTGATGCAACCAGTCAAGATGCTCTTAATGGTGCAGCTGTTGAACTTTTTGAGGATCTGAGAGCCCATGCCAAATATTTTCAGCCTCCTGAGGGGGAAGAGGCGTTGTCGTGCCTTCTTCATGACTGTGTTGGTGTGTGTGGACCATGTTAATTCCCAAGTGATGTGGACACGGACGAACTTGAAGCTGTCGACCCGCTCCACCACAGCCGCATCGAAGTGAATGGGGGTGTGCTCAACCATCCGTTTCCTGTAGTCCATGATCATTCCTTTGTCTTGTTGATGTTGAGGGAGAGGTTGTTGTCATGGCACCACACTGCCAGGTCACTGACCTCCTCCCTATAGGCTGTTTCATTGTCGTCGGTGATCAGGCCAACCACTGTCATGTTGTCAGCAAACTTAATGATGCTGCTGCTCCAGTTTCAACTTCCACCTGACTGTGCTGCTGCTCCAGTTTCAACTGTTCTGCCATATTATTATTCGACCATGCTGGTCATTTATGAACATTTGAACATCTTGGCCATGTTCTGTTATAATCTCCACCCGGCACAGCCAGAAGAGGACTGGCCACCCCACATAGCCTGGTTCCTCTCTAGGTTTCTTCCTAGGTATTGGCCTTTCTAGGGAGTTTTTCCTAGCCACCGTGCTTCTACACCTGCATTGCTTGCTGTTTGGGGTTTTAGGCTGGGTTTCTGTACAGCACTTTGAGATATCAGCTGATGTACGAAGGGCTATATAAATAAATTTGATTTGATTTGATTAAAACCCCAAACAGCAAGCAATGCAGGTGTAGAAGCACGGTGGCTAGGAAAAACTCCCTAGAAAGGCCAATACCTAGGAAGAAACCTAGAGAGGAACCAGGCTATGTGGGGTGGCCAGTCCTCTTCTGGCTGTGCCGGGTGGAGATTATAACAGAACATGGCCAAGATGTTCAATGTTCATAAATGACCAGCATGGTCGAATAATAATAAGGCAGAACAGTTGAAACTAGAGCAGCAGCACAGTCAGGTGGAAGTTGAAACTGGAGCAGCAGCATGGCCAGGTAGACTGGGGACAGCAAGGAGTCATCATGTCAGGTAGTCCTGGGGCATGGTCCTAGGGCTCAGGTCAGTTGAAACTGGAACAGCAGCATGGCCAGGTGGACTGGGGACAGCAAGGAGTCATCATGTCAGGTAGTCCTGGGGCATGGTCCTAGGGCTCAGGTCCTCCGAGAGAGAGAAAGAAAGAGAGAAGGAGAGAATTAGAGAACGCACACTTAGATTCACACAGGACACCGAATAGGACAGGAGAAGTACTCCAGATATAACAAACTGACCCCAGCCCCCCGACACATAAACTACTGCAGCATAAATACTGGAGGCTGAGACAGGAGGGGTCAGGAGACACTGTGGCCCCATCCGAGGACACCCCCGGACATTTGGTGTTGAAGTCGTACACGACCAAACAGTAGTGGGTGAACAGAGAGTACAGGATGGGTCTGTGTTCATGGTCAGCATGGCGGATGTGTTGTTGCCTACCCTCACCACCTGCGGCGTCATGTCAGGAATTCCAGGATCCAGTTGCAGATGGAAATGTTCACTCCCGGGTTCCTGAGCTTGAGTGATGAGCTTGGAGGGCACTATAGCGTTGAACGCTGAGCTGTTGTCAACGAACAGCATTCTCACATAGGTTTTCCTCTTGTCCAGATGGGAGAGGGTAGTGTGGAGTGCAATAGAGATTACGTCATCTGCGAATTATGTTCATGTATTATTTATGACATTATTCAATGTTCAGTGAACATCCCCTCAAAACACTTGAACAGAACAGTCCAGAAATGTTCTGGCCTCCCAAAATTTTAAGCAGCGGGACATAATTCAAGATGTAATCGGGAAGACTTTGTGAGGGTAATATGGTTTCAAAATGGGGTCTTCCTGCCATCGAAGAATACAGGCCGCTACAGTATTACAGAACACAGCTGCAGCCTCATTTTACAGAAACGTTAGAAAAGAACAGAGTGTACCACTGCTTTATCTCCAGTGATTAGGCCTTAACAACACGAGACAAGAGGAAACCACGGCCCAGCTGGGAAACAAAGGAGGGAGAATGAACATGCTGGATGGTAACTATAGCACACACACACACACAGAGAGGACATGCACCAGTCAGGGTCAAAATAGCTTGGCTTATCATAAAATGTTTCCTCTGTAACATCCTCTAAGACAGTGGGGGTACTCGAGGACTGGAGTTGGAAAACAGTGCTCTGATGGGAAGATATTGCATACTTCCTCTCTCCTCATCTCCTTCTCAAAACTAAGTGGATGAGAAAGCCAGAGCTCCCTCCCCTCTGATCGTCTCCTCCAATGGGTTTGTGAAGGAGATGAGGAAAGAGATCTTCATTATATCAAAGGTAGGATGGAGTGGAAATCCAACTTGGAGAGAGAAGATCAAATGTAAAGAAAGCTCCTTTAGTCCTCTCAGTATAGTAGAAACCTCCCTTCAGTATAGTAGAAACCTCCCTTCAGTACATTAGAAATCTCCCTTAGTCCCTTCAGTATAGTAGAAAACTCCCCTCAGCATAGTAGAAACCTCCCCCGAGTACAGTAGAAACCTCCCCTCAGTAAAGTAGAAAACGCCCTTAGTCCCCTCCGTATAGTGGAAATCTCCCTTCAGTATAGTAGAAACCTCCCCTCAGTATAGTAGAAACCTCCCTTCAGTATAATAGAAACCTCCCCTCAGTATAGTAGAAACCTCCCTTCAGTATATTAGAAATCTCCCTTCAGTATAGTAGAAAACCTCCTTTAGTACCTTCAGTATAGTAAAAACCTCCCTTCAGTACAGTAGAAACCTCCCCTCAGTATAGTAGGACCCTCCCATCAGTACAGTAGAAATCTCCCCCTAATATAGTAGAAACCTCCCCTCAGTATAGTAGAACCCCCCCCCCCCCCCAGTATAGTAGAAACCTCCCCACAGTATTGTAGAATCTTCCCCCTAATATAGTATAAACCTCCCCTCAGTATAGTAGAACCCCCCCCCCCCCCTCAGTATAGTAGAAACCTCCCCTCAGTACAGTAGAAAACCTGAGAATCCCCCCCCCCCTCAGTACATTAGAAACCTACCCCCAGTACAGTAGAAATCTCCCCCCAATATAGTAGAAACCTCCCTCAGTACAGTAGAAACCTCCCCCTAATATAGTAGAAACCTCCCCTCAGTATAGTAGAAACCTCCCCGCAGTATAATAGAATCCTCCCCCTAATATAGTAGAAATCTCCCTTCAGTATAGTAGAAACCTCCCCTCAGTACAGTAGAAACCTCCCCCCAATATATTGGAAACCTCCCCTCAGTATAATAGAAACCTCTCCCCAATATAGTAGAAACCTCCCCTCAGTATAGTAGAAAACCCCCCTCAGTATAGTAGAAACATCCCTTGGTTCCTTCAGTACAGTAGAAACCTCCCTTAGTCCCTTCAGTATAGTAGAAACCTCCCCTCAGTATAGTAGAAATCTCCCTTAGTCCCTTCGGTATAGTAGAAACCTCCCCTCAGTATAGTAGAAATCTCCCTTAGTCCCTTCAGTATAGTAGAAACCTCCCTTCAGTATAGTAGAAACCTCCCCTCAGTATAGTAGAAACCTCCCTTTGTGCCTTCAGTATAGTAGAAACTTCTCTTCAGTATAGTAGAAACCTCCTTTCAGTAGAGTAGAAATCTCCCTTAGTCCCTTCAGTATAGTAGAAATCTTCTTTAGTCCCTTCAGTATAGTAGAAACCATCTTTAGTCCCTTCAGTATAGTAGAAACCTTCTTTAGTCCATTCAGTATAGTAGAAACCTCCCTTCAGTACAGTAGAAACCTCCCCTCAGTATAGTAGGACCCTCCCCTCAGTACAGTAGAAATCTCCCCCTAATATAGTACAAACCTCCCCTCAGTATAGTAGAACCCCCCCCCCCTCAGTATAGTAGAAACCTCCCCACAGTATAGTAGAATCCTCCCCCTAATATAGTATAAATCTCCCCTCAGTATAGTAGAAACCCCCCCTCAGTATAGTAGAAAACCTCCCCTCAGTATAGTAGAACACCCCCCTCAGTATAGTAGAACCCCCCCTCCCTCAGTACATTAGAAACCTACCCCCAGTACAGTAGAAATCTCCCCCCAATATAGTAGAAACCTCCCCTCAGTATAGTAGAACCCCCCCCCAAAAAATTGTTGAAACCTCCCTCAGTATAGTAGAAACCTCCCCGCAGTATAATATAATCCTCCCCCTAATATAGTATAAACCTCCCCTCAGTATAGTAGAAACCCCCCCTCAGTATAGTAGAAACCCCCCCTCAGTATAGTAGAAACCTCCCCTCAGTATAGTAGAAACCTCCCCCAAAAAATTGTAGAAACCTCCCTTCACTATAGTAGAAACCTCCCCTCAGTACAGTAGAAACCTCCCCTCAGTACAGTAGAAACCTCCCCCCAATATATTGGAAACCTCCCCTCAGTATAATAGAAACCTCTCCCCAATATAGTAGAAACCTCCCCTCAGTATAGTAGAAAACCCCCCTCAGTATAGTAGAAACATCCCTTGGTTCCTTCAGTATAGTAGAAATCTCCCTTAGTCCCTTCAGTATAGTAGAAACCTCCCCTCAGTATAGTATAAATCTCCCTTAGTCCCTTCAGTATAGTAGAAACCTCCCCTCAGTATAGTAGAAAACCTCCCTTTGTGCCTTCAGTATAGTAGAAACCTCCCTTCAGTATAGTAGAAACCTCACCTCAGTATAGTAGAAACCTCCCTTTGTGCCCTCAGTATAGTAGAAACCTCCCTTCAGTATAGTAGAAACCTCCCTTCAGTATAGTAGAAACCTCCCCTCAGTATAGTAGAAACCTCCCTTCAGTATAGTAGAAACCTCCCTTTGTGCCTTCAGTATAGTAGAAACCTCCCTTAGTCCCTTCAGTATAGTAGAAATCTCCCTTTGGCCCTTCAGTACAGTAGAAATCTCCCTTAGTCCCTTCAGTATAGTAGAAATCTCCCTTAGTCCCTTCAGTATAGTAGAAACCTCCCCTCAGTATAGTAGAAATCTCACTTAGTCCCTTCAGTATAGTAGAAACCTCCCTTCAGTATAGTAGAAACCTCCCCTCAGTATAGTAGAAACCTCCCTTTGTGCCTTCAGTATAGTAGAAATCTCCCTTCAGTAAGGTAGAAACCTCTCTTCAGTATAGTAGAAATATCCCTTAGTCCCTTCAGTATAGTAGAAATCTCCCTTAGTCCCTTCAGTATAGTAGAAACCTTCTTTAGTCCCTTCAGTATAGTAGAAACCTTCTTTTGTCCCTTCAGTATATGGCAACACTCTCCAGATGACATCATTGGTGGCGAAAGTAGGATTTGTCCTATTAAAGGTAAATATTTGGATGCGGTTGGTACTCTCATGCCAATGTTTCCCAGAAATGCTAAACTAGGTTAACTAGGTTCCGCGGAATTTCTATTAAAACCAAATCAGGATAAACCAAAGGCACTTGGAGACCAGACAGTGTCTCATCTCTACAACACACACACACACACACACATCCCCCATCTCCTGTGTACTCTCATACACCAAGCCGCCCACACATACACACCGAAACGGCGGTGTTGAGAAAGAGAGCAGAGACGTGTTACCCCCGTGGATTGCTAAAACCCACGCAGGGCCATGTGCGGATGCCAGAGGCTGCCCAGACAGAGGCCAGAGCGGCATATGGTGGGAATCTGTAGCGAACCATGCCAGACCTCGCTCTATGGAGCAGTGCCATCACTATCAGTCTTCCTATCCCGCCCTCTCCTTCACTCCCTCTGACTGCTGTATACACACTCCACACACATAAACATAGACTTACCATACTTAATACGTGCCTAAACATTGCATACAAATATGCACAGATGAACATGTGCCCCCACAGACTCACTATCCAAAATGCATTGACACACACACACACACACACACACACACACACACACACACACACACACACACACACACACACACACACACACACACACACACACACACACATACACACACATACACATACACATACACATACACATACACATACACATACACACACATACACACACACACACACACACACACACACACACACACACACACACACACACACACACACACACACACACACACACACACACATACACACACATACACATGCACACACACACACACACACATACACACACATACACATACACACACACACACACACACATACACACACATACACACACACACACACACACTCATGCACACACACATGCACACACAGGGAGAGCATGGCTGTTCCCCTGCTGTGGGGTGCCTCAGCAGTCTGCCAGTCTGAGGAGTGGAGGTGGATAAAACGGATATCAATCTGTATTGGACAGACACTCATGATCAGCCTGCTGAGTCTGAACGTACAGGATGGCTCTGGTGGGACAATACAGACAGGTACACACAGCAAATAAATTCACTCACTCATGCAGACAGACACGCAGACATAAATGCAGACAGACATGCAGACACACACGCAGACCCACACACTGTAAATGCCACATCTTTTTGACCATTTCTTATTGACATATTGTGGATCATCGGTGTGATTGGGTTGTGGTGTCAGTTGTGGCATGGCAGTTAGCAGTTTTCCGGTAGTCTTATTCCTCCAGCAGTGAACTGGAAGTTTCCTTTTAAGGATCTGGGCCAACTCTCGTCTCCAAGGAGACCAGACAAAGAGGAGGAGTCTGCAATAAAGCAATTAGCAAGTACCAAAGTAAGGAGAAGCACAGCAAACCATACAAATTCATACAAATTAGGAAGGTGTTCTTAATGTTTTGTACACTCAGTGTATTTGCTCAATCAGCAAACACCATGGGTATTCATCCATAGAAAAACGCTTTGCAACGTAAAACATTTTGCAACGAGCATTCAGGTAGGACCCTCCCCATTCCATCCTATTTGCTTCCGGAGGTGAATACACTCCATACCTATTGTTTCTTTACAAGAGTTTTCTGAAGACGAAGCACCGTCATATGTTGCTCACATAAATTATTCCCGTACAATGACAAAGTGGCAAGGACAGTGATTCAAGTTTCTAAAGATGGTTGACATCTAGTGGAAGCCCTAGGAAGTGCAACTTGATCCATATCCCACTATGTATTCAATAGGGGCTGGGTTGAAAATCGACCAACCTCAGATTTCCCACTTCCTGTTTGGATTTCTTCTCAGGTTTTTGCCTGCCATATGAGTTCTGTTGTCCTTGCTGTGTCTGAATCCTGGCTCAGGAAGGCCACCAAAAATTCTGAGATTTCCATACCCAACTATAACATCTTCCGTCAAGATAGAACTGCCAAAGGGGGCGGAGTTGCAGTTTACTGCAGAGATAGCCTGCAAAGTAATGTCATACTTTCCAGGTCCATACCCCATCAGTTCGAACTACTAATTTTGAAAATTACTCTCTCCTGAAATAAGTCTCTCACGGTTGCCGCCTGCTACCGACCCCCCTCAGCTCCCAGCTGTGCCCTGGACACCATTTGTGAATTGATAGCCCCCCATCTAGCTTCAGAGTTTGTTCTGTTAGGTGACCTAAACTGGGATATGCTTAACACCTCGCCAGTCCTACAATCTAAGCTAGATGCCCTCAATCTCACACAAATCATCAAGGAACCCACCAGGTACAACCCTAACTCTGTAAACAAGGGCACCCTCATAGACGTCATCCTGACCAACTGGCCCTCCAAATACACCTCCGCTGTCTTCAACCAGGATCTCAGCGATCACTGCCTCATTGCCTGTATCCGCTACGGAGCCGCAGTCAAACGACCACCCCTCATCACTGTCAAACGCTCCCTAAAAAACTTCTGTGAGCAGGCCTTTCTAATCGACCTGGCCCGGGTATCCTGGAAGGACATTGACCTCATCCCGTCAGTTGAGGATGCCTGGTCATTCTTCAAAAGTAACTTCCTCACCATTTTAGATAAGCATGCTCCGTTCAAAAAATGCAGAACTAAGAACAGATACAGCCCTTGGTTCACTCCAGACCTGACTGCCCTCGACCAGCACAAAAACATCCTGTGGCAGACTGCAATAGCATCGAATAGTCCCCGTGATATGCAACTGTTCAGGGAAGTCCGGAACCAATACACGCAGTCAGTCAGGAAAGCTAAGGCCAGCTTCTTCAGGCAGAAGTTTGCATCCTGTAGCTCCAACTCCAAAAGGTTCTGGGACACCGTGAAGTCCATGGAGAACAAGAGCACCTCCTCCCAGCTGCCCACTGCACACGGTCACCACTGATAAATCCATGATTATCGAAAACTTCAATAAGCATTTCTCAACGGCTGGCCATGCCTTCCGCCTGGCTACTTCAACCTCGGCCAACAGCTCCGCCCCCCCCGCAGCTCCTCGCCCAAGCCTCTCCAGGTTCTCCTTTAACCAAATCCAGATAGCAGATGTTCTGAAAGAGCTGCAAAACCTGGACCCGTACAAATCAGCTGGGCTTGACAATCTGGACCCTCTATTTCTGAAACTATCTGCCACCATTGTCGCAACCCCTATTACCAGCCTGTTCAACCTCTCTTTCATATCGTCTGAGATCCCCAAGGATTGGAAAGCTG
This sequence comes from Oncorhynchus kisutch, assembly GCF_002021735.2. Lineage (NCBI taxonomy): Eukaryota > Metazoa > Chordata > Actinopteri > Salmoniformes > Salmonidae > Oncorhynchus > Oncorhynchus kisutch. Next base: position 79,214,646 of record NC_034190.2, read on the forward strand.
CCGCAGTCATCCCCCTCTTCAAAGGGGGAGACACCCTGGACCCAAACTGTTACAGACCTATATCCATCCTGCCCTGCCTATCTAAGGTCTTCGAAAGCCAAGTCAACAAACAGGTCACTGACCATCTCGAATCCCACCGCACCTTCTCCGCTGTGCAATCTGGTTTCCGAGCCGGTCATGGGTGCACCTCAGCCACACTCAAGGTACTCAACGATATCATAACCGCCATCGATAAAAGACAGTACTGTGCAGCCGTCTTCATCGACCTTGCCAAGGCTTTCGACTCTGTCAATCACCATATTCTTATCGGCAGACTCAGGAGCCTCGGTTTTTCGGATGACTGCCTTGCCTGGTTCACCAATTACTTTGCAGACAGAGTTCAGTGCGTCAAATCGGAGGGCATGCTGTCTGGTCCTCTGGCAGTCTCTATGGGGGTGCCACAGGGTTCAATTCTCGGGCCGACTCTTTTCTCTGTGTATATCAATGATGTTGCTCTTGCTGCGGGCGATTCCCTGATCCACCTCTACGCAGACGACACCATTCTATATACCTTCGGCCCGTCTTTGGACACTGTGCTATCTAACCTCCAAACAAGCTTCAATGCCATACAACACTCCTTTGCCTGAGGGCATATAAGCATCCGGATGTGTGTCCCGCTCCTTGAAATCGGCAGCTCTAGCCTTTAGCTCAGTGCGGATGTTGCCTGTAATCCATGGCTTCTGGTTGGGATATGGACACACGGTCACTGTGGGGAAAACGTTGTCGATTCACTTATTGATGAAGCCGGTGACTGCGGTGGTATACACCTCAATGCCATTGGATGAATGCCATATTCCAGTCTGTGCTAGCAAAACAGTGCTGTAGCGTGGCATCCACGTCATCTGACCACTTTGACCATATTGAGCAAGTCACTGGTACTTCCTGCTTTATTTTTTGCTTGTAAGCGGGAATCAGGACAAAAGAATTATGGACAGATTTGCCAAATGGACGGCGAGGCAGAGCTTTGTATGTGTCTCTGTGCGTGGAGTTTGTGTGTGTTTTCAGGAGTTGACTACAGTGATAACGGATGGCATAAATGTGGGGAAAGTGAGGATTTTTTTTACCCACATATGAGCAACTTTCTCACAAATGATGTAATATAAAGGTAGGCTGCATGAAGACATGAGTCAACTTGGTTGAACACCCTGAAATCACTGGTGGTAATTTCAGAAAGCCGGAATATATGATAAATCTAGGCCTAGCTTCTAACATTTCACTACAGTTCACAACACTACTCCTCCCCCAGGAATTACAATTGATTAAGTATTTTTTTATTGTGTGTGTGTATGTGTGTGTGTGTGTGTGTGTGTGTGTGTGTGTGTGTGTGTGTGTGTGTGTGTGTGTGTGTGTGTGTGTGTGTGCATGTGTGTGTACAAATGAGTGTGCATGTGTGCGTGTGTCTTTCCCAAGCTGTTAAGTGTGTCGCTTCACAGGGACCTGACAGGCAGAATATTCCCACAAACTAACGTCTAATTAATTAGACTGCTTCTCCCACTGCTACCTCCTACCCCCCTCTGCCGCCCCTTCCCTTGTTTCCTGCCTACCCCCCAGTCTCCCAAGTTAAGACGGGGATAATCAGATCCCCTGGGACACCTTCAATCTCCCCCACACGTCTCCTCCCTTCTCCTCCTCTGCCTTTAAATCGCTAATCTCCCCAAATCTATCCAGCCGGCCACATAATAGAAAAGCACTCAGCTGATTTGCTTATTTCCGTTGAAAGATCCCAGATGGACAAACTCTAATGCTAATTAAGAAAGAAAGACCTGGCCCTTGCTAAAATGGTTGACCAGTTTATTTTAAGGTCATGGTCATTATGGTCAAGAGTTGAGTGGTTTGGAAGGGGGAATGTCTTGATATTGCCTCTGGATAGCTCACCGTAGGGGCCCTGTCTCTCCCTCATTAACCTTATCATGTTACACAGCAAAGGGAAGCCTGGGAGTTGGAGCTTTTCTCAACGTGATGTCGGGAGATTGCTGACTACAAATCCCAGTGTGCACAAGGCGGGAATTAGCCTCAGTCTCACATGAAGGGTCTGACCCAGATTTGTTCTGAGGGCCAGATTAAAGAGAATGACACTGGTTTGCTCTGAGGGCCAGATTAAAGAGAATGACCCTGGTTTGCTCTGAGGGCCAGATTAAAGAGAATGACCCTGGTTTGCTCTGATGACCAGATTAAAGAGAAATACCCTGGTTTGTTTTGAGGGCCCGATTAAAGAGAATGAACCAGGAGACTATGGGAAAGGGACAGGCTGTAATTTGAGAAGAACAATCCACAACCTGACACCGATGCGCCTCCAGGTCATCTACAGAACTCTGTGTCAAAGTAAGGCCAAGAAGATCATCAAGGACCTCAGCCACCCGAGCCAGAGACTGTTCATCCCCCGCTACAAACTAGCAGACTGAGAGAGTACAGATGCATCAGAGCTGGGACTGAGAGACTAAGAAACAGCTTCTCTCTCCAGGCCATCAGACTGTTGAACAGCTTCTATCATCAGACCATCAGACTGTTGAACAGCTTCTATCACCAGACCATCAGACTGTTAAACAGATTCTATCACCAGACCATCAGACTGTTAAACAGCTTCTATCACCAGACCATCAGACTGTTGAACAGCTTCTATTACCAGACCATCAGACTGTTAAACAGCTTCTATCACCAGACCATCAGACTGTTAAACAGCTTCTATCACCAGACCATCAGACTGTTGAACAGCTTCTATCACCAGACCATCAGACTGTTAAACAGATTCTATCACCAGACCATCAGACTGTTAAACAGCTTCTATCACCAGACCATCAGACTGTTGAACAGCTTCTATTACCAGACCATCAGACTGTTAAACAGCTTCTATCACCAGACCATCAGACTGTTAAACAGCTTCTATCACCAGACCATCAGACTGTTGAACAGCTTCTATCACCAGACCATCAGACTGTTAAACAGCTTCTATCACCAGACCATCAGACTGTTGAACAGCTTCTATCACCAGACCATCACGCCATCTCCTGTAGTAAGAGACAAAGATACTCACACACACACACACCACACACACACACACACACACACACACACACACACACACACACACACACACACACACACACACACACACACACACACACACACACACACCACACACACACACACACACACACACACACACACACACACACAGCTCCTGCCCCATGTATATAGAGACATTAAACACTGGACACTTCCCATTTCCTTTGATACTGTTTTTATATACTGGATTGTTCACATAGCTCATTCTAATATATCTAAATAAAATAAAATATTATTGGTCCCGTATATATATTTTACAAAACAATACACACAAATCCCCCAAAGTTTATGAAAGTAATTAAGAAATATCAGGACGAGCAATGTCAGGGTCCGGATTATAAATATAGTGCCCTAAGAATGTATTCACACCCCTTGACTTTTTACAAATGTTGTTGTCTTACAGCATGAGGTTTTCCAATGCCTCGCAAAGAAGGGCACCTATTGGTAGATGGGTAAAAAAAACAGACATTCAATATCCCTTTGAGCATGGTGAACTTACAGTTTTTTCCAACTGCTTACACACAAAATCTTTTCATGTCACACGATTTTTGAAACCTCTCACTCAAAGTGCAAAACTACACACCAAATGTGAAAAACCATAAGCTATTTCTCAGCCTTTGACTTTTTTGACTTTTTTCAAAATACTACACACAAGTTTCAACCTAAAACACAAAAATCTAACAGGAAGTGACTTGCTTTCCTTTTCCAAACACAACCAATCAAAATGCTACACTTATTCACCAGGTTACACACACACTCCTCACATGTGCAAACAATAATAGCTTAACTGATCACTAACCAATCACTGCTTTACTGTAGCATAGGCCTATAAATAGGTCAAAGGTCAGATGACCTGTTTTGAACAATGGATGCCAACAATGGACAGGGAGCAAGAGGAGTAGGAGGGAGAGGAAGAGGACGAGGGCAAAGAAGAGAAGGAAGGAGAGGCATCTCTAATGAGATTAGGGCAAAATTTGACCATGAGAGAGGCTGGACTGAGAGTCCAGCCCAATTTGAGTCGATTTACAGTGGCGTCCATAATTCGAACCTTCAGAAATGAGAACAGGTATGCAACTATCTAATGACTATTTTAGCATTACAGTAATGTACTGTAAAATACATATGACTGCATAGTATTGCATAAACATTTGTAACTCTAAGCCATCCATTTACTGCACTGCATTGAATGAATGAGGTTGGTTATCATGCTGTACTACATTTTGTTGTACTTTGTTTACAGTTCCTATACTGAACACATACTGTGTTTGAATTCTGTACAGAGTGGAAAGGCAAAGACATCATGGAGGACGAGGACACTTGTTTACAGATGTACAAGAGACTGCAATTATAAATATGGTCTATGTGGGGACATAGAGGTTGCCTCTGTCCAAGGTTGGATACGCCATGCTAGGAGATTCTTCCCTCGATGTTTGGCAAGAGAAAACCTATCTTGTGATGTGGACGAAGTATCGTGGCCAGACTCAGGCCGGAGAAGAGATGAAGCGTAGCTTAGCACTGGTGACTGCAAATGCTTAATTCTGACATGTGTTTATTGCATTTTGAATGCAGTGTTACATTTTGAAGGAGATGTGAGGCATTTTGTGTGTGCAGTTTTGGGAGTTGTGTGTAGAGTTTTGAAAAAAAGGAGACTGTTTTGAAAACTTGTGTAAGCAGTTGGAAAAAACTGTAATAATTATACTCTGTGTGGTGTATCAACACACCCCCGTAACTACAAAGATACAGACGTCCTTACTAACTCAGTTGCCGGAGAGGAAGGAAACTAATCAGGGATTTCAACATGACATGACTTTAAAGTAGTTACAGAGTTGAATGGCTATGATAGGATAAAGCTGTGGATGGTTCAACAACATTGTAGTTAATCTACAATACTAATCTAAATAACAGAGTGAAAAGAAGGAAGCCCGCAGAGACTATTCCTAAACATGCATCCTGTTTGCAACAAGGCATGAAAGCAATACTGCAAAAAATGTGGCAATTCACTTTTTGTCCTGAATGCAAAGTGTTATGTTTGGGGCAAATCCAACACAACACATTACTGAGTACCACTCTCCATATTTTCAAGCATAGCAGTGGGTGCATCATGTTATGGGTGTGCTTGTAATCATTAAAGACTGGGGAGTTTTTCAGGATAAAAAATTAATGGAATGGAGCTAAGCACAAGCAAAATCCTTGAGGAAACCCTGGTTCAGTCTGCTTTCCACCAGACACTGGGATATTAATTCACCTTTGAGCAGGACACTAACCTTAAATATAAGACCAAATATACACTGGAGTTGCTTAACAAAACGACAGTAAATGTTCCTGAGTGGCCGAGTTAGTTTTGACTGACATCTACTTGAAACGACATGGCAAGACCTAAAAATGATCGCCTAGCAATGATCAACAAATTTGACAGAGCTTGAAGAATTTTTAAAAGAATAATGGGAAAATGTTGCACAGTCCAGGTGTGTAAAGCACTTAGAGACCCAGAATGACTCACATCTGTAATCGCTGCCTAAGGTGCTTTGGGGTGTGAATGCTTATGTAAATTCTATATATCTGTACTTCATTTTTAATACATTTACAAACAAAAATCTAAAAACATGTTTTCCATTTGTCATTATGGGGTATTATGTGTAGATGGATGAGATAAAAATATATATATATTTCATCGATTTTGAATTGAGGCTGCAACATATTTTGGGGGGGAATAAAGGCATGAATACTTTCTGAAGGCACTGTACAGTATATACAGAATGTGACATTCTATAGACATGAATAGAAAGAGGTGTTTACAGCATTACTTATATAGGATGAGCCTTGACTAGGATTCATTGAGTAAAACAGTATGTAAACATTATTAAAGTGACCAGTGTTCAATGACTACATAGGGCAGCAGCCTCTAAGGTGCAGGGATGAGTACATTGCATTTTTGTTATATTGTTTATACAAATGGTGTATTTATATACTGGATTCTTGACATTACTCACTTTAATATACAGTATCTACTGTTGTACATATCATTCCTAGTAATTATTTTCTGTGTATTAAATGCATAGTTTTCAATTGGATTACTAATGCAGTGTTATTTGGGTTGTTAATGGATTCGTTCTGTCACATTCTGACCTTTATTTCCTTTGTTTTGTCATTATTTAGTATGGTCAGGGCGTGAGTTGGGGTGGGCAGTCTATGTTTGTTTTTCTATGATTTGGGTATTTCTATGTTTCGGCCTAGTATGGTTCTCAATCAGAGGCAGGTGTCATTAGTTGTCTCTGATTGAGAATCATACTTAGGTAGCCTGGGTTTCACTGTGTGTTTGTGGGTGATTGTTCCTGTCTCTGTGTTTGCACCAGATAGGACTGTTTTGGGTTTTCACGTTTCTTGTTTTTGTATTCAGTTGTTGATGTGTACATTTACTTATTAAAAGAACCATGGACACTTACCACGCCGCATATTGGTCCTCTGATCCTTTTCGCCTCTCCTCTTCGGAAGAGGAGGAGGAAATCCCTTACACGTTCGGACATTTTTGATTTCTTGTTTTTAGTTTTTTATTATTTGTGTACTTGTTTGACATTTTACTGCACCATTAGGAGCTAAGCATTTAGCTGCTCTGTTAGGAGCTAGTAACGCAAGCATTTAGCTGCACTGTTAGGAGCTAGTAACGGAAGCATTTAGCTTCACTGTTAGGAGCTAGAAACACAAGCATTTAGCTGCTCTGTTAGGAGCTAGTAACGCAAGCATTTAGCTGCTCTGTTAGGAGCTAGTAACGCAAGCATTTAGCTGCACTGTTAGGAGCTAGTAACGGAAGCATTTAGCTTCACTGTTAGGAGCTAGAAACACAAGCATTTAGCTGCACTGTTAGGAGCTAGTAACACAAGCATTTAGCTGCTCTGTTAGGAGCTAGTAACACAAGCATTTAGCTGCTCTGTTAGGAGCTAGTAACGCAAGCATTTAGCTTCTTTGTTAGGAGCTAGTAACACAAGCATTTAGCTGCTCTGTTAGGAGCTAGTAACACAAGCATTTAGCTGCTCTGTTAGGAGCTAGTAACGGAAGCATTTAGCTGCTCTGTTAGGAGCTAGTAACACAAGCATTTAGCTTCTCTGTTAGGAGCTAGTAACGCAAGCATTTAGCTGCTCTGTTAGGAGCTAGTAACGCAAGCATTTAGCTGCTCTGTTAGGAGCTAGTAACACAAGCATTTAGCTGCTCTGTTAGGAGCTAGAAACGCAAGCATTTAGCTGCTCTGTTAGGAGCTAGAAACGCAAGCATTTAGCTGCTCTGTTAAGAGCTAGTAACACAAGCATTTAGCTGCACTGTTTAGGTGCTAGTAACACAAGCATTTAGCTGCACCCGCTATAACATCTCCTAAACTGTGAACGTGACCAATAACATTTATTTTGAGGTCTATGCGTAACTTACATCCAATTGTATGCCTCCTTGACTCTCAGCTCCCACCTAACACTTTCAATATCTCATCTCGAGTCAAGAGGGATTGTGTGTGTGTTAAGCTTTGATAAACGTTAAATATGCCTTTACTGATAAGAACTCCCTTCCCACAGCATCGTCTGAGACTCGACAGAACAGAAGTAGGGAACTGTCTGACTCATGAATGAGCCACTATGTACCGACTACCAAGGCACTGTACCCATCTCCATGACAACTAGAAAAGCAAAGAAGTGGGAGTGGATTTCAGCTTCGTTTCTAGGGGAGGTTAGAACCTGTTGCCTCAATCAATCAAAATGATTTCATAAAGCAATTTTTTACATCAGCAGTTGTCACAAAGTACTTATACAGATACCGAGCCTAAACCCTAAAGAGCAAGTAATGCAGAGGCAGAAGCACAGTGGCTAAAGTAGGAAATGTATAGATTATAAGAGTACATGGCCATTTTGACCAGATTGTTCTTCAAGATGTTCAACCATTCATAGATGACCAGCAGGGTCAAATAATAATCACAGTCACAGTGGTTATAGCGGGTGCAACAGGTTTGCACCTCAGGAGCAAATGTCGGTTGGCTTGAGAGAGAGAAATAGAGAGGGAGAGAGCAAGAGAGGGGGAGGGGGAGAATTGGAGGTAGCATACCTAACATCACACAGAACACCAGATGAAACAGGACAATTATACCAGATAGAAATGACTGGCCCTAGCCAGACATCATGTAGGCGCCAATGTAAACTGAGATTTTAGGATATAAATATGCACATTATCGAACAAAACATATATTGTGTAACATGATGTCCTATGAGTGTCATCTGAGGAAGATCATCAAAGGTTAATGATTAATTTTATCTATATTTCTGCATTTTGTGACTCCTATCTTTGGCTGGAAAAATGGCTGTGTGTTTTTTCGACTTGGCTATGACCTAACGTAATCATATGTTGTGCTTTTAGCTGTAAAGCATTTTTGAAATCAGACATGATGGGTAGATTATCAAGATGTTTATCTTTCATTTGCTGTATTGGACTTGTTAATGTGTGAAAGTTACATATTTCAAAAAAATATTTTTGAATTTTGCGCACTGCCTTTTCAGCGGAATGTTGTCGAGCTACGCTAGAAAGGTTAATAACAGGAAGCCAGATTAGAAATGCTAACACGGGAGTAATATGATTTATTTTTGGGGTTCTATCAAGATTCTAGCAGCCATATTTTTCACTAGCTGAAGTTTATTTAGTGCCTTATCTGGGTAACTGGAGAGTAGAGTATTGCAGTAGTCTAATCTTGAACTCACAAAAGCATGGATCAGCTTTTCGGCATAGTTTTTTGTCAAAAAAGTTTTTGATTTTGCAATGTTACAAAGATGGAAAAAAGCTGCCCTTGAAATGTTGATATATTAGTCAACAGAGAGATCAGGGTCCAGAGTAACGCCGAGGTCCTTCATTGTTTTATATGAGATTACTGTCGTAGATCTCTTTGTTTCTTGGGACCTAGAATTAGCATCTCTGTTCTGTCTGAGTTTAAACATAAATCATTTACCTCCATCCAGGACACAGGTTTCCAGGGTAGGCAACTTTAGGCCTTCACAATGATTCATCGAAATGTACTTCTGCATAGCAGTGAAAGTTGACATTGTGTTGCTGAATGACACCACCAAGAGCTAGCATATACTGTATAGTGAAAACAATAGCGGTCCTAGAAAGGAACCTTGAGGAACACCGAAACTTACCATTGATTTGTTGGAGGACAAACCATCCACAGAGATGAACTGATATCTTTCTGACAGAAAATATATAAACCAGGCAAGAATTTGTCGGCGTAGACCAATTAGGATTTCCAATCTCTCCAAAATTATGTGGTGATAATGTGGTAGTGTCAAAAGCAGCACTAAGGTCTAGGAGCATGAGAACAGATGCAGAGCCTTGGTCTGACACAATTAAAAGGTAATTTACAACCTTCATGAGTTCGGTCTCAGTACTATGATGGGGTCTATATCCAGACTGGAGTGTTTTGTATACATGATTTGTCTTCAGGAAGGCAGTGAGTTGCTGATCAACAGCTTCTTCAACATCAAAAAATGAGTGGAATGGGAGATTTGATATAGGCCAATAGTTGTTTTTTTACATTTCCAGGTCAAGGTTGGGCTTTTTTAGGAGAGGCTTTATTACCGCCAGTTGTAGTGAGTTTGGTACACATCCGGAGGATAGAGAGCCATTTTTATGTTCAACATAGAAGGGCCAAGCACAGGAAGTAGCTATTTCAGGAGTGTAGTTGGAATAGGGTCCAGCTGGAAGGTTTAGAGGCCATGTCTATTTTTGTGAATGTGTCGAGAGATACAGGATAAAAAAAACTTGAGTGTCTCCCGTGATTTGAAGTCCTGGCAGTTCTGTGCAGACTTAGGACAACTGAATTTTGGAAAAATATACATATTCAACGATGAGTCCGTAATTTGTTTTCTATTGATCATTATCTTTTTGTTGAAAATGTCATCACTACTGAAGTGAAGGCCCTTGGAGAATGATGATTTTCAGTTAGCTATGCGACAGTATAAAACATATGTTCGGGATTGTTTTTATTCTCCTCAATCAGTTTGAAAAAGAGAGGGCTTTTTGCACTGATCTGTCTTTCCAAGCGAGTCAGAAGACTTCCAATTTGGTGGGCCACCATTTCCATTCCAATTTTCTGGAAAATCAAATCAAATCATATGGTATTTGTCACATGCGTCGAATACAACATGTAGACCTGACAGTGAAATTCTGAATACAACATGTAGACCTTACAGTGAAATTCTGAATACAAAATGTAGACCTTACAGTGAAATTCTGAATACAAAATGTAGACCTTACAGTGAAATTCTGAATACAACATGTAGACCTTACAGTGAAATTCTGAATACAACATGTAGACCTTACAGTGAAATTCTGAATACAAAATGTAGACCTTACAGTGAAATTCTGAATACAACATGTAGACCTTACAGTGAAATTCTGAATACAACATGTAGACCTTACAGTGAAATTCTGAATACAACATGTAGACCTTACAGTGAAATTCTGAATACAACATGTAGACCTTACAGTGAAATTCTGAATACAACATGTAGACCTTACAGTGAAATTCTGAATACAACATGTAGACCTTACAGTGAAATTCTGAATACAACATGTAGACCTTACAGTGAAATTCTGAATACAACATGTAGACCTTACAGTGAAATTCTGAATACAACATGTAGACCTTACAGTGAAATTCTGAATACAACATGTAGACCTTACAGTGAAATTCTGAATACAACATGTAGACCTTACAGTGAAATTCTGAATACAACATGTAGACCTTACAGTGAAATTCTTACTTACAAGCCCTTAACCAAGAATGCTTTAAGAAGTAAAACATTATTTTAAGAAAAGTGTTAAGTAAAAAATGTAAAAGAAAAGTAACAAATAATTAACAGCAGCAGTAAAATAACAATAGCGGGGCTATATACAGGGGGTACCGGTAGAGAGTCAATGTGCAGGGGCACTGGTTAGTCAAGGTAATTGAGGTAATATGTACATGTAGGTAGAGTTAAAGGGACTATGCATAGACAATAAACAGAGAGTAGCAGCAGCGTAAAAGAGTGTTCTGGGTAGCCATTTGATTAGCTGTTCAGGAGTCTTATGGCTTGGGGGTAGAAGCTGTTTAGAAGCCTAATGGACCTAGACTTGGCACTCCGGTACCGCTTGCCGTGCGGTAGCAGAGAGAACAGGCCATGACTAGGGTGGCTAGAGTCTTTGACAATTTTCAGGGCCTTCCTCTGACACCGCCTGTTATAGAGGTCTTGGATGGCAGGAAGCTTGGCCCTGTGATGTACTGGGCCGTTCGTACTACCCTCTGCAGTGCCTTGCGGTTGGAGGCTGAGCAGTTGCCATACCAGGCAGTGATGCAACCAGTCAGAATTATCTCGATGGTGCAGCTGTAGAACCTTTTGAGGATCTGAGGACCCATGCCAAATCTTTTCAGTCTCCTGAGGGGGAATAGAATTTGTCGTACACTCTTCACGGCTGTCTTAGTGTGTTTGGACCATGATAGTTTGTTGGTGATGTGGACACCAAGGAACTTGAAGCTATCAACCTAATCCACTGCAGCCCCATCGATGAGAATGGGGGCGTGCTCGGTCCTCCTTTTCCTGTAGTCCACAATCATCTCCTTTGTCTTGATCATGTTGTTGTCCTGGCACCAGCTGACCTCCTCCCATATAGGCTCTCTCCTTATTGTTGGTGATCAGGCCTACCACTGTTGTGTCATCTGCCAACTTAATGATGGTGTTGGAGTCATGTTTGGCCATGCAGTCATGAGTGAACAGGGAGTACCGGAGGGGACTAAGAACGCACACCTGAGGGGCCCCAGTGTAGAGGATCAGCGTAGCAGATGTGTTGTTACCAACTCTTACCACCTGGGGGCGGCCCGTCAGGAAGTCCTGGATCCAGTTGCAGAGGGAAGTCTTTAGTCCCAGGGTCCTTAGCTTAGTGATGAGTTTTGATGGCACCATGGTGTTGAACGCTGAGCTGTGTCAATGAAGAGTATTCTCACATAGTTGTTCATTTTGTGAAGGTGGGAAAGGGCAGTGTGGAGTGCAATAGAGATTGCATCATCTGTGGATCTGTTGGGGTGGTATTCAAATTGGGGTGGGTCTAGGGTTTCTGGGATAATGGTGCTGATGTGAGCCATGACCAGCCTTTCAAAGCACTTCGTGGGTACAGACGTGAGTGCTATGGGTCGGTAGTCATTTAGGCAGGTTACCTTAGTGTTCTTGGGCACAGGGACTATGGTGGTCTGCTTGAAACATGTTGGTAGTACAAATCAGGCTTAGAAGTAATTTAGCTCGTCTGGTTGGCTCGTGTCACTGGGCAGCTCGTGGCTGTGCTTCCCTTTGTAGTCTGTAATAGTTTGCAACCCTTGCCACACAGTCGGAGCCAGTGTAATTTGCTTCAGGGCTTTGGAATTTTCTGTATACCAGGGAGCTAGTTTCTTGTGACACATTATTTTGTTGTTAGCTGTGTGACCGCATCTATGGTATTATGCTATTTTAAGTTTACATTCTCAGTTAGGTGGTTAGTTCAATTATTTTTGTACTCCGATGTCCTTGAGTAGGTGGAGGGAGCCTGGAAGGACACTAGGAATCTTTGGATTGTCGAAGAATTTATAGCAAGGCTTTTGAAAATCCTTGGTTGGAGCCTAAACAAATTATTTATTGAGATTGAAAACATAATAAGATGGTGCTCTGATAGTCCAGGATTATAAGGAAAAAACACAATATCTATTCCACGGGATCCAGGGTATGATTGTGGCAATGTGTAGGTCCCGAGACATGTTTGAAAAAAAAAAACACTGAGTCGATGATGGCACTGAAAGCATTTTGAAGTGGGCCTATGGACTTCTCCATGTGAATATTGAAGTCAACAAAAATGTGAATATTATCTGCCGTGACTATGAGGTCCGATAGGAATTCAGGGAACTCAATGATAAATGGTGTATACGGCCCAGGAGGCCTGTAAACAGTAGCTATAAAAAGTGATTGAGTAGGCTGCATAGATTTCATGACTAGAACCTCAAAAGATGAAAACACAGTCATCTTTTTCTGCGTAAATTGGAATTTGCTGTCATAAATGTTAGCAACACCTCCGCCTTTGCGAGATGCACGGGGGATATGGTCACTAGTGTAACCAGGAGGAGAGGCTTCATTTAGCACAGCAAATTCACTAGGCTTAAGCCAGGATTCAGTCAGGACAATCACATTAAGTTAAACATCTGTGATTAGTTAATTGACTATGACTGCCTTGGAAGTGAGGGATCTAATATTAAGCAGTCCCATTTTGAGATGTGAGGTATTATCATAATCTCTTTAATTAATGATTGGAATGTAGGAGGTCTTTATTCCAGTGAGATTGCTAAGGCGAACACCACCATGTTTCATTTCCCGACCTAGATCGAGGCACAGACATGGTCTCAATGGGGGATAGCTGAGCTGACTACACTCACTGTGCTAGTGACAGACTCTACTAAGCTGGCAGGCTGGCTAACAGCCTGCTGACTGGCCTGCACCCTATCTCATTGTGGCGCTAGAGGAGTTAGAGCCCTGTGTATGTTGATGGATAAGATGAAAGCACCCCTCCAGCTAGGATGGAGTCTGTCACTCCTCAACAGGCCAGTTTTAGTCTCAGCCAGCACCATCGTCAGATTAGCCAGATTAGTCAGTAGCCCTGCCCCCTGGAAAACAATGTATGGATGGATGCTGGATGATTATTTTTAAGTCTAATATTGTGGGTAATGGAGTTGCCAAAGAATAAGGTTTTATATTTGGCAGGGGTAATGGTGGGAGGCTTCGGCGTCTCAGACCCCGTAACAGGTGGGGGAGAGACCTAAGAAACCCCAGGCACTGACTCCTTCTCATTGCTTAGTGGGGAAAACTGGTTGAAAGCTTATGAGCGACACAGGTTGAGCCAACAGCATTTCTATGTCTATTTTCCCTGCTGGTCTCGCTGCGCTGATATTTTATTTAAGACATCTGCTAATTTTTTTGGTGGGGGTTTATCATTCGCCAGTCTGCAGGAAAGGGGGTTGGCAGATTATGGTCTTCCAAATAGCACAGTATAACACCATATAATAATGTTTATTTTTATGTTTGTTACCGTGTCATCTGTTGAAAATGATTTTGATGTACTTTCATTGAATCAAAGCAACCCTTGTAGAAATAACATGTATGCTGTAGATCTTGTCCATCTCTTGTGAAAGAGGATAATGAGGATTTTGATTGGTCACAAATTAGATCATTATTGATGGCAGATATCCGATGACTGACTAATGATAAGTGGATGCAGTCTTTGTTCATGTCCATTGTTTCTCTTCCCTGTAGGGTGTGCTGTCCTGCATTGCACTGTACCCCACTGCATATAGACCATAATGCACTGTGTTACCGAGTAGGAGGAAACCATTGTCCCCTGGCCTCTAACACAGCACCTGCTCATTATTTGTGAACCATAGCCCTCCCATTCCAGGTCAACTGTTCTCCCAGACAAAACAGTGGGGCACTTCCAGGCATCGCAATACCCGTTCATATCCTTTAAGTCCATTTCCTGTTGAACTCTGAGTTACCTGGCCTGGCTGGAGGCCTGGGGCTGGAACCCCATGTCACCCCAGCAGCCCCAGCCCTGTTCGCATTCCACCCAGATGCTGCTAGAGACAGAGTGGTCCTCTGTTCTGAAGCCCTCCTGGAATAATACACGTATGTGTGTACACACACACACACACACACACACACACACACACACACACACACACACACACGCACACACACACATATGCACACACACACACATATGCACACACACACACGTACACACACACACACGTACACACACACACACACACTTTGTAAAACTCCAAACCTGAGGGGCCTAATAGCAGCCAGACCCGTTTAAAAACGCAATCAGTCTGTCTCAATCTTCCCCTCCCACAGAGTGTACACAGTGTGGCTGAAGTTACACACATGATTGCAATAAAGGGGAAAGCAGGGCTATAAAGAGACGTGAGTTTTGTTGTGTCTTGTGTGGAGAGAAGAAGGACTGAAAACAGTTTGAAACAATTCCTTGCTGTTGCTCTCTGCAAATTCTCAGATTTGGTGTACTGTACAACAAGACAGCACATTGCAACCTATAGCAAGTAGCCTATTGTATAAGGACAGACAAAACAGATTCTGAGATTGAGTCGTGCCTTCGATACCTCACTTAACCTTCTCCTGCAATTGGTTGACCTCGAGTTACACAATGTTATTGTTATTGACGTGAAATGGCACAGTTCCTTGAGGTGGAAAACATGCCCAAACATTGTTTCGCCTTTGAAGGCAGCCCCCCTGCGTGCACCTCGGGGGGCTTGTGCTGCCTTCCCTTTCTCCTCTGGAGTCTGGAGGAGTTTAGAACTCTCCTACCCAGGCCAGAGGCCTCTTCGGAAGCGTGACAGCCCCAGCATGCGAGATGAAAGTTGTCATTTCTTCATCCCTTCAAAATTCTTGCCTTTTTTTTGTTTTTTTTGTCGACTATATGTCATTACAGGGAGCTGAATCTAGTTATTTGTGTCCTGTGGCCGGATACATGCACACAGAGGGAACCAATTTGTGTGGGAGGATCAGTAGAACAGGCCAGTGACCGACTGCAGATCAGTGGTGCTGTAGGCATCTGGGGCCCTGCTAGCCGAGGGGGGGACGTCGTCTCTCTGCTAGAAGGAAATGACGATGCTCCACAGGACCACGTCCATAGAGTTACAATGGATAGACCGGACACTTTCAGTCTAAGTGATGTTACATCACATGCTCCTGGATAAAGTTGGGAAGTTTCAATAACCGTTTGCTTACGGTGGTAGTATCAACCTCTAGCCAATACGTTTCTATACGTTTCTATACGTTTCTATGGTAAATACTTTCACAACCGTTACCAGGAAAAGACCATAGACCAGGGTTGTTAATTCAGGTGCAGGAAAGCTTAAACACTTCTGGTTTTTGTCTCTACCTGGTATTTAATTGCACTCACCTGGTGTCCCGGGTCTGAATTAAACCGGAAGTTTCAGCCCTCCAGGACCGAGATTGAACAGCCCGGCTATAGACAGGAAACAGGCTAAAGTAGCATGATCATAGACAGGAAACAGGCTAAAGTAGCATGATCATAGACAGGAAACAGGCTAAAGTAGCATGATCAAAAGACATATGATAAAGTATATATGTGTGTGTTTGGTATCACATGCATGGGAGAGAGAGAGAGATAAACATGTCCACCAAAATAAAACCCAAAGTTATGCTTTCTTTATTGACTTCCTACAATTATTTAATTATATTTGGCAAACAGAATTGTTCTACAAAGTTATTGAAAGTGGTGTACGGGGTAAAACATGTGACATTGTGAAATAACAGAATTCTTTAACCAGGTGCTTCGCCAGGGTTGCAATCTCAGCCCCGCACACTTCAATAGTTACATCAACAAATTGGCCACTATTCTAGAAAAATCATCACCCCCTAGTGTTAGTCTCCACAATTCAGAGGTTGAATGCCTACTCTTCGCAGATGACCTGTGCCTGCTGTCACCCACAGCACATGGCCTACAGCAGAGCCTGGACCTGCTAGAGCAGTACTGCCAGACCTGGGCCCTGGCAGTAAACACCAAGAAGACCAATGATTTTCCGGAGACGATCCAGATCTCAGGGCATTAGATCAAAGTTCTCAATTGGTAAAAAATATATAGAGTACTAAAAAGAAGCTCAACGGGAAACCTAAATGAGGCAGTGAATGAACTAAGAAAGAAAGCACGGGCATTCTACACCATTAAAAAACGAATTATATTTAAATGTCTATAAAAAATGTTGCCAAACCTTATTGACTGTGTCATTGAACCAATTGCACTTTATGGCAGCGAGGTGTGGGGTCCATTTGAAAAACAAGATTTCACCCAATAGGACAAACACCCCATTGAGTTCTATAAGATTCTCTTACATTTCCAGAGAAAAACTACAGTCCAAACATTGCATGCAGGACAGAATTAGACCAATATCCACTAATAATACAAACGACCCCATCTCATATCATTACCAAGCCCTGCAATACCAAGAGCTGAGCAAAGAAAAGTGTCCCCTCATCCAGCTGGTCCTGGGGCTGATTTCACAAACCTGTTCTACTAACACACTGAAGCCTCAGGAACAGAACATCCAATCAACCAGATCAAAACAAATTGCAACATAGTCCAAACAAAACTACATTCCCTATTGGGAAACACAAGCATAACACTAAGCACAATGCAGTGCTATCTGGCCCTAAATTGACAATACACCATTGCAAACTATTTGACCATGGTTACTGATCAAAACCTTAGAAAAGCCTTGACAAACTACAGGCTCAGTGAGCACAGCCTTGCCATTGAGAAAGGTAGACACAGGAGATCCCTATAGAGGAATGGTTGTGCAACCACTGCAGAACACGAGAAAGAGCTGCATTTCCTGACAAAATACTAAACAATTAAGGAGTGATATTTCATGAAATTAGAAACCCTTATTCAAGGTTTATTGAGGAACTCTCTGATGAGAATAGGCTGCCCATCGTGTTGGGGAGGACGCAGAGAGCTGTGGGTTGGCAGCGCGCTACATTGCTGTCTGCCTTAAGATGAGGGACAGTGTCTGACAGACCAACCAACCTGCATTTGCCCTCTATACCATTGTCATTGTCCAATGTATGGTTATTTTTACCCTTGATTATTATTGTTGCTGATTGTCCCGTTGGCAATCTTGATTATTATTATTTGAATTATGTCAATACTGTAAACAAATCACTTAATTTCTAAAGTACGCTTTGGTAATATGCACATTGTGACATCATGCCAATAAAGACAATTGAACTGAGGGAGGGAGGGAGGGAGGGAGGGAGAGAGAGAGAGAGAGAGAGAGAGAGAGAGAGAGAGAGAGAGAGAGAGAGAGAGAGAGAATAAGAAAGGGAATGAGGTTAGTCATCAAAGACTCTCTGCCCACGTTCAGTGGCCTTGTTTTCCCTTCTCTCACAGACACTCCAGATTGCTCTACACAGAAAGACACATAAGGACTATAAAGGAATACTTGTTGTCAGAAAGTATAAACCCACAAGCACAACCACTCTAATTTATTAGAGATCAAAGAGCGCGATAATATGTTTTAATTTCTTAGGGATAGCCCCCTTTTTATCAATTTCCGCCTAAAATGACATACCCAAATCTAACTGCCTGTAGAAATCAAGGCCAGACCAGACCAAAAAAATAAAAAACAAAAGACGGCTGGTCCGGACAGGACCAATAAAATACCACAGCCTTAAGGCGTCCGCATGCTTCCCAGCCTAAACCATTTGGAAGAGTTTGCATACAGTGCCTTGCGAAAGTATTCGGCCCCTTGAACTTTGCGACCTTTTGCCACATTTCAGGCTTCAAACATAATGATAAAACTGTATTTTTTTGTGAAGAATCAACAACAAGTGGGACACAATCATGAAGTGGAACGACATTTATTGGATATTTCAAACTTTTTTAACAAATCAAAAATGGAAAAATTGGGCCTAGGAACAGTGGGTTAACTGCCTTGTTCAGGGGCAGAACAACAGATTTATACCTTGGGGATTTGAACATGCAACCATTTTGGTTACTAGTCCAACACTCTAACCACTAGGCTACGCTGCCACCCAATATTGGTGCTCAAGCAGAAGCATTACAAAACTCAAAAATAGAGATAAAATTAATCCCTTACCTTTGATGATCTTCATATGGTGGCAATCAGAAGACATTAATTTACTCAATAAACGTTCCTTTTGTTCGATGAAGTCTCTTTATATCCAAAAACCTCCGTAAAGTTCATTGAAACATGTCAACATGTTCATAGAAACATGTATAAACGATGTTTATATTCAATCCTCAGTTTGTTTTTTAGCCTTAATGATCTATAATATTTCAACCAGACAATAACGTCGTCAATTTAAAAGGTAACCAAAAAATGCATATGCGCATAAAAAGCTCTGTGACACGGTAGGGTCCACTTGTTCAGACTGGTCTTACTCCCTCATTTATAAGAATAAGCCTGAAACGATTTCTAAAGACTGTTGACATCTAGTGGAAGGCATAGGAACTGCAAATGGAGTCCTAAGTCAATGGATAGTGTAATGGCATTGAATAGAAAACTACAAAACCAAAAGAAAACTACTTCCTGAATGGATTTTTCTCAGGTTTTCTCGTGCTAAATCAGTTACGTTATAGTCACAGACACTATTTTAACAGTTTTTTCATTCCTAATCTACCAGTTATATGCATATCATATCTTCTGGGCCCGAGTAGCAGGCCGTTTAATTTGGGCATGCTTTTCATCCAAAATTCCGAATGCTGCCCCCTACCCTAGAGACGTTAAAATACTCAGGCCCTTGAATTTTATCCACAATTGTTTTAATTTACAGCCTTATTCTAAAATGGATTAAATAAAACATTTCCTCATCAATCTATACACAACATCCCATAATGACAAAGCAAAAGACAGGTTTTTAGAAATGTTTGAAAATGTATTAAAAATGAGAAACAGAAATACCTTATTTATATAAGCAATTGATAAAACACGACCATGTTTGCAAAACAAATGTTTCTGAGCTTATGTCAATTTTGCACAGGTAAGCTAACGGTTACAGAAATCAGAAATGGAGACAGGCTCTATAGATCTCTATATATATATATTGTGACTGTACCCAATACACCACCACCTGTTGTTATGTTGCAAAAAAATATGTTATGAAATAAATACAAAATTCTCAATGACATATGTTGATAAAATAAAGGTTTAAGGAAATACAGGCACCACATTACTACAAGACCAAACAGCTCAATCAAGCATGACGGTCTTGCACATATTGTCACGTTCTGGCCTAAGTTCCTTTGTGATGTCTTTGTTTTAGTGGTGATTTGTTATTTCTTTGTTTGGCCTGGTATGGTTCTCAATCAGAGGAAGCTGTCAATCGTTGTCCCTGATTGAGAACCATACTTAGGCAGCCTGTTTTCACTCTTGATTTGTGGGTGATTTATTTTTCTGTTTAGTGGTGTTTTGCACCTGGCGTAGCTGTTTCCGTTGTGCTTTTTGGTTTCTTTGTTTGATGTTGTTCAGTTTAAATAAATAACATGAACAAGTACCACGCTGCGCTTTGACCTTTCACCTTCTTCCACCGACGACCGTCACATAAAATCAGCTTTCATATAATAATAGGAAAGAAACAGAACAGCTTGAAAAGGCATGGAATGGGATTAGTGTGAAGAGTCCAATATTTTTACTTCTATGTGTTACAAATCACATTATTGTGGGAGCACCTCCTCTAACCGTGTTTGAGAAGGTTTGGAATCCTAAGGAACCTGCCTACACATAGTTTGAAGTACACTACCAACATAGCTACTGTAGTAGGTCAAAGCAGTGTGCTGGTAAACCTTGGTAGAGCATGGGTGGAGTAGGCATTGTGGTGCTGTAAAATCTTGGTAGAGCATGGGTGGAGTAGGCATTGTGGTGCTGGAAAACCTTGGTAGAGCATTGGTGGAGTAGGCATTGTGGTGCTGTAAAACCTTGGTAGAGCATTGGTGGAGTAGGCATTGTGGTGCTGTAAAACCTTGGTAGAGCATGGGTGGAGTAGGCATTGTGGTGCTGTAAAACCTTGGTAGAGCATTGGTGGAGTAGGCATTGTGGTGCTGTAAAACCTTGGTAGAGCATTGGTGGAGTAGGCATTGTGGTGCTGTAAAACCTTGGTAGAGCATGGTTGGAGTAGGCATTGTGGTGCTGTAAAACCTTGGTAGAGCATTGGTGGAGTAGGCATTGTGGTGCTGTAAAACCTTGGTAGAGCATGGGTGGAGTAGGCATTGTGGTGCTGTAAAACCTTGGTAGAGCATTGGTGGAGTAGGCATTGTGGTGCTGGAAAACCTTGGTAGAGCATGGGTGGAGTAGGCATTGGGGTGCTGGAAAACCTTGGTAGAGCATGGGTGGAGTAGGCATTGTGGTGCTGGTAAACCTTGGTAGAGCATGGGTGGAGTAGGCATTGTGGTGCTGGTAAACCTTGGTAGAGCATGGGTGGAGTAGGCATTGTGGTGCTGGTAAACCTTGGTAGAGGTTTAGGCATTGTGGTGCTGTAAAACCTTGGTAGAGCATTGGTGGAGTAGGCATTGTGGTGCTGTAAAACCTTGGTAGAGCATGGGTGGAGTAGGCATTGTGGTGCTGTAAAACCTTGGTAGAGCATTGGTGGAGTAGGCATTGTGGTGCTGTAAAACCTTGGTAGAGCATTGGTGGAGTAGGCATTGCGGCGCTGTAAAACCTTGGTAGAGCATGGGTGGAGTAGGCATTGTGGTGCTGTAAAACCTTGGTAGAGCATTGGTGGAGTAGGCATTGTGGTGCTGTAAAACCTTGGTAGAGCATGGGTGGAGTAGGCATTGTGGTGCTGTAAAACCTTGGTAGAGAATTGGTGGAGTAGGCATTGTGGTGCTGTAAAACCTTGGTAGAGCATGGGTGGAGTAGGCATTGTGGTGCTGGAAAACCTTGATAGAGCATTGGTGGAGTAGGCATTGTGGTGCTGTAAAACCTTGGTAGAGCATGGGTGGAGTAGACATTGGGGTGCTGTAAAACCTTGGTAGAGCATGGGTGGAGTAGGCATTGTGGTGCTGTAAAACCTTGGTAGAGCATGGGTGAAGTAGGCATTGTGGTGCTGTAAAACCTTGGTAGAGCATGGGTGGAGTAGGCATTGTGGTGCTGTAAAACCTTGGTAGAGCATGGGTGGAGTAGGCATTGTGGTGCTGTAAAACCTTGGTAGAGCATGGGTGGAGTAGGCATTGTGGTGCTGTAAAACCTTGGTAGAGCATGGGTGGAGTAGGCATTGTGGTGCTGTAAAACCTTGGTAGAGCATGGGTGGAGTAGGCATTGGGGTGCTGTAAAACCTTGGTAGAGCATGGGTGGAGTAGGCATTGTGGTGCTGTAAAACCTTGGTAGAGCATTGGTGGAGTAGGCATTGTGGTGCTGTAAAACCTTGGTAGAGCATTGGTGGAGTAGGCATTGTGGTGCTGTAAAACCTTGGTAGAGCATGGGTGGAGTAGGCATTGTGGTGCTGTAAAACCTTGGTAGAGCATGGGTGGAGTAGGCATTGTGGTGATGTAAAACCTTGGTAGAGCATGGGTGGAGTAGACATTGTGGTGCTGTAAAACCTTGGTAGAGCATGGGTGGAGTAGGCATTGTGGTGCTGTAAAACCTTGGTAGAGCATGGGTGGAGTAGGCATTGTGGTGCTGTAAAACCTTGGTAGAGCATGGGTGGAGTAGGCATTGTGGTGCTGGTAAACCTAGGTAGAGCATGGGTGGAGTAGGCATTGTGGTGCTGTAAAACCTCGGTAGAGCATGGGTGGAGTAGGCATTGTGGTGCTGTAAAACCTTGGTAGAGCATGGGTGGAGTAGGCATTGTGGTGCTGTAAAACCTTGGTAGAGCATGGGTGGAGTAGGCATTGTGGTGCTGTAAAACCTTGGTAGAGCATGGGTGGAGTAGGCATTGTGGTGCTGGTAAACCTTGGTAGAGCATGGGTGGAGTAGGCATTGGGGTGCTGGAAAACCTTGGTAGAGCATGGGTGGAGTAGGCATTGTGGTGCTGGTAAACCTTGGTAGAGCATGGGTGGAGTAGGCATTGTGGTGCTGGTCAACCTTGGTAGAGGTTTAGGCATTGTGGTGCTGTAAAACCTTGGTAGAGCATTGGTGGAGTAGGCATTGTGGTGCTGTAAAACCTTGGTAGAGCATGGGTGGAGTAGGCATTGTGGTGCTGTAAAACCTTGGTAGAGCATTGGTGGAGTAGGCATTGTGGTGCTGTAAAACCTTGGTAGAGCATTGGTGGAGTAGGCATTGTGGTGCTGTAAAACCTTGGTAGAGCATGGGTGGAGTAGGCATTGTGGTGCTGTAAAACCTTGGTAGAGCATTGGTGGAGTAGGCATTGTGGTGCTGTAAAACCTAGGTAGAGCATGGGTGGAGTAGGCATTGTGGTGCTGTAAAACCTTGGTAGAGCATTGGTGGAGTAGGCATTGTGGTGCTGTAAAACCTTGGTAGAGCATGGGTGGAGTAGGCATTGTGGTGCTGTAAAACCTTGGTAGAGCATTGGTGGAGTAGGCATTGTGGTGCTGGAAAACCTTGGTAGAGCATGGGTGGAGCAGGCATTGGGGTGCTGGAAAACCTTGGTAGAGCATGGGTGGAGTAGGCATTGTGGTGCTGGTAAACCTTGGTAGAGCATGGGTGGAGTAGGCATTGTGGTGCTGGCAAACCTTGGTAGAGGTTTAGGCATTGTGGTGCTGTAAAACCTTGGTAGAGCATTGGTGAAGTAGGCATTGTGGTGCTGTAAAACCTTGGTAGAGCATGGGTGGAGTAGGCATTGTGGTGCTGTAAAACCTTGGTAGAGCATTGGTGGAGTAGGCATTGTGGTGCTGTAAAACCTTGGTAGAGCATTGGTGGAGTAGGCATTGTGGTGCTGTAAAACCTTGGTAGAGAATTGGTGGAGTAGGCATTGTGGTGCTGTAAAACCTTGGTAGAGCATGGGTGGAGTAGGCATTGTGGTGCTGGAAAACCTTGATAGAGCATTAGTGGAGTAGGCATTGTGGTGCTGTAAAACCTTGGTAGAGCATGGGTGGAGTAGACATTGGGGTGCTGTAAAACCTTGGTAGAGCATGGGTGGAGTAGGCATTGTGGTGCTGTAAAACCTTGGTAGAGCATGGGTGAAGTAGGCATTGTGGTGCTGTAAAACCTTGGTAGAGCATGGGTGGAGTAGGCATTGTGGTGCTGTAAAACCTTGGTAGAGCATGGGTGGAGTAGGCATTGTGGTGCTGTAAAACCTTGGTAGAGCATGGGTGGAGTAGGCATTGTGGTGCTGTAAAACCTTGGTAGAGCATGGGTGGAGTAGGCATTGTGGTGCTGTAAAACCTTGGTAGAGCATGGGTGGAGTAGGCATTGTGGTGCTGTAAAACCTTGGTAGAGCATGGGTGGAGTAGGCATTGGGGTGCTGTAAAACCTTGGTAGAGCATGGGTGGAGTAGGCATTGTGGTGCTGTAAAACCTTGGTAGAGCATGGGTGGAGTAGGCATTGTGGTGCTGTAAAACCTTGGTAGAGCATTGGTTTAGTAGGCATTGTGGTGCTGTAAAACCTTGGTAGAGCATTGGTGGAGTAGGCATTGTGTTGCTGTAAAACCTTGGTAGAGCATTGGTGGAGTAGGCATTGTGGTGCTGTAAAACCTTGGTAGAGCATTGGTGGAGTAGGCATTGTGGTGCTGGTAAACCTTGGTAGAGCATGGGTGGAGTAGGCACTGTGGTGCTGTAAAACCTCGGTAGAGCATGGGTGGAGTAGGCATTGTGGTGCTGTAAAACCTTGGTAGAGCATGGGTGGAGTAGGCATTGTGGTGCTGTAAAACCTTGGTAGAGCATGGGTGGAGTAGGCATTGTGGTGCTGGTAAACCTTGGTAGAGCATGGGTGGAGCAGGCATTGTGGTGCTGTAAAACCTTGGTAGAGCATGGGTGGAGTAGGCATTGTGGTGCTGTAAAACCTTGGTAGAGCATGGGTGGAGTAGGCATTGTGGTGCTGTAAAACCTTGGTAGAGCATGGGTGGAGTAGGCATTGTGGTGCTGTAAAACCTTGGTAGAGCATGGGTGGAGTAGGCATTGTGGTGCTGTAAAACCTTGGTATAGCATGGGTGGAGTAGGCATTGTGGTGCTGTAAAACCTTGGTAGAGCATGGGTGGAGTAGGCATTGTGGTGCTGTAAAACCTTGGTAGAGCATTGGTGGAGTAGGCATTGTGGTGCTGTAAAACCTTGGTAGAGCATTGGTGGAGTAGGCATTGTGGTGCTGTAAAACCTTGGTAGAGCATGGGTGGAGTAGGCATTGTGGTGCTCATGAATTTCCTTTCTTTTTCAGCTTCAGACCAACTTCTCACTTAAAATATAGTTTTTTGTTTGTAACTAATTACTAACTGGATCCTTATATTTGTCCTATTTCACACATGTTTAGAAATGTGTTTTCCCATGTGTTATCCCAACTCTCCCTGATAGACCCTTGGAGTGGGGTCACAGCCAGAGTCAGCTATGATCAATGGTGACCCTGGGGCCATTAGGATTTTGTGCCTTGCACATCAACAGATTTTTCACCTCAGGGATTAGAACTAGCAACCCTTCAGTTCCTGGCCAAACACTCGAACCGCTAGGCTACCTGGAACCCTAGCTCACATAACTCTTGTCACTTTATCCAGTAGCTTTGATCCACAACAACATACTGTACACTCACAACGGGGTTGGTTGTGTACTGGACTGTGCACGTTGCAGTTAGGAACTCATTGGCACTGTGGTGAGATTCATGACAATATCCTCTCTTTAAATGTAGACTTGTTTGCCTCGAAGACAGGTACTACACACACACACGCGCACGCACACACGCACGCACGCACGCACGCACGCACACACACACACACACACACACACACACACAGAGAGAGAGAGAGAGGACTTGGCTTTGATGAGTCATTTCCATTCTCTGGTAAATAGGTTTGAGATGGCTTCAGACATAACCCCTCTCATAACGGCCTTTAATCCAGTCACTGTGATGTCATATGATTTAGATAGTAAAATCCCTACAAAATGTACTGCATGGTGTGGCTCAGTTGGTAAAACCATGGTGTTTGCAATGCCAAAATACCAGTTACAACTTGGCAATCAGATCCCAAAATGAGCATCTTATTGTTAGAGGCTCAGTAACCAAGCCTCACAGCACACGGGCTGGCTGCCTGTATTTGGCACATCCTGTCCTGTTCCCTATTGGCTTGTGTTTCTGTTGACTCCTCTCCTCCTCAGAATAGATGGGGCGACAGGCCCCTGAGTAACAAGAGCATCCTGCCTGCATGGCAACAACGTAAACAGCCCTCTGTGTTATGTCTACCCTGCCATGGTCTGATTTTATAACCCAAGCTATCTACTGCTCCTACAGTATGTCATACAGTACTCAACATCCTCTCATCTATTGTAAAATACGTACAGCAGCGAGGACAGAAAACCCAGGTTACGCCGATAGCTAACCGGTGAAAGCTAGCTGTCGCATGGTGATGTCATTTAAACCCCCCCTAACAAAACCATTTGTTTTGGTATATGACTGACGGATGTGTCTATGGGTACATTGTTGTATCAATAATTGAAATGGCCATTGAAAACGTTCCAAGACCCCAGACTGTACCTGTAATGGTAAATGAAGTGTTTCACCATGTCCATTTGGATTTGAAAAAAGGATAGCCTGGACATGAATAGGGTTCTTTTAGGTGCAGGCACGGTTTATTTTCTATGTATTTATTATTTATTTAACCTTTTATTTAACCTTTATTTAACCTTTATTTAACATTTTATTTAACTAGGCAAGTCAGTTAAGAACAAATTCTTGTTTACAATGACGGCCTACCAAAAGGCAAAAGGCCTCCTGTGGGGTTGGGGGCTGGGATTAAAAATATACATCAATTTAATAAAAATATAGGACAAAACACACACGACAAGAGAGACAACACAACACTACATAAAGAGAGACAACACAACACTACATAAAGAGAGACAACACAACACTACATAAAGAGAGACAACACAACACTACATAAAGAGAGACACCACAACACTACATAAAGAGAGACAACACAACACTACATAAAGAGAGACAACACAACACTACATAAAGAGAGACAACACAACACTACATAAAGAGAGACAACACAACACCACATAAAGAGAGACCTAAGACAACAACATAGCATGGCAGCAACACATGACAACGCAGCACGGTAGCAATATCACATGGTACCACATGGTATCAACACAACAAGGGTAGCAACTCAACATGGTAGCAGCACAAAACAGGGTACAAACATTACTGGGCACAGACTTCAGCACAAAGGGCAAGAAGGTAGAGACAACAATACATCACGCAAAGAGACACAACTGTCAGTAAGAGTGTCCATGATTGAGTCTTTGAATGAAGAGATTGAGATAAAACTGTCCAGTTTGAGTGTTTGTTGGAGCTCGTTCCAGTCGCTAGCTGCAGCAAACTGAAAAGAGAAGCGACCCAGGGATGTGTGTGCTTTGGGAACCTTGAACAGAATGTGACTGGCAGAACGGGTGTTGTAAATGGAGGATGAGGGCTGCAGTAGATATCTCAGATAAGGGGGTTGAGTGAGGCCTAATGCAGAGCATCAGGAGCCAGCCAACACAAGCCTTCAGGTTTCAGACACGTCGAGGTTACTCACCAGACGACTGTATTTCAGTGAACTACTGCCATTCAGCACACATAGTGTAGCTACATCACACTTCATGCATCAAAGCAACACTTCCTCTAACGCGGGCTGTCTGAAACACAACGTTCAGACAGCAAGAGATCAGAGAGAGATGTTAATCCTGCCATAACTCACTCAGCAGCATTGTACAACGCTGATTTGACCTAGTGGATATGTAGACCACACTAGTGTTTCCCGGGCCATTTCTATTCTGTAAGACTATACGCCACCCCAACGGGACGGTTGGCCTTATCAGAGAAGTCTTTGAAACCTTGAATACATTTAGTCAGGAAATGCAGTTCTGTCTCAGGTTCTGCTGTTGTGCAGTGGTTGCACAGCCTTTCCTCTACAGGGAGCCATGTTTTCAGATGTCTACCCTTCTCAATGACAAGGCTGTGTTCACTGAGCCTGTACTTTGTCAAGGTTTCTAAGGTTTTGATCAGTAACAAAGGTCAAATAGTTTGCCACGGTGTACAGTCGATTTAGGGCCAGATAGAACTGCATTTTGTTTGTTCTTGTGCTTGTGTTTCCCAATAAGCAATGTAGTTTTGTTTTGATTGTGTTGTAATATGTTTTGATCTGATTGATTGGATGTTCTGGTTCTGAGGCTTCAGTGTGTTAGTAGAACAGGTTTGTGAACTCAAGACCAGCTGGATGAGGGGACTCTTTTCTTTGCTCAGCTCTTGGTATTGCAGGGCTTGGTAATGATATGAGATTGGGTCACTGTATTTTAGATGTTTCCAAAACTTAATTGCTATTTTTTGAGTTTTTATTATTAGTGGATATTGGAATAATTCTGCCCTGCATGCATTGTTTGTAGTTTTCCTCTGGACATGTAGGAGAATCCTACAGAAGTCTGCATGCAGGGTTTTAATGGGGTGTTTGTGTCACACCTTGATCTGTTTCATCTGTCTTGTGCTCGTCTCCACACCCCACCAGGTGTTGCCCATTATTCCAATTATCCCCTGTGTATTTATACGTGCGTTTTCGGTTTGTCTGTTGCCAGTTCGTCTTGTCCCGTCAAGTCCTACCAGCACATTCCCGTGGTTCCTGTGCTCTAATCTTTCTTAGTCGTCCCAGTTCTGACCTTTCTGCCTGTCCTGATCCTGCCTGCGTCCTGTACCTGCCTGACTGTGATTTGGATTATGACCCTTTTCCTGCCTCGACTTACCTTTTGCCTGCCCCTTGTACTATAATAAACTCTGAGACTGGTACTATCCTCCTCCTGTGTCTGTATCTGGGTCATATCCTGAGTCGTGATAGTACGAACTGGCCTTGACTGATCCAGCAGACTCAGACCAGCTCCGCAACGCCGTCGCCTTCAAAGGAGTCGCCATTGGTGGACATGTATTAGTACTTTAAGACCTTATGGAAAGACTCCAGACCTTGGCAGAGTGCCATGGCCACACGTTCACTGCGTTGCTGGAGCAATTTCACAGGTTATCTACTAAGCAGCAAGCCACAACAGTAAACCACCCCAGACTGTCAGTTACCCAGCTACCAGCGCCGCTTCTCCCCAATCTACCCCAGCTTCCTGAGAACCCTACTTACCTACTCTGGAGTGCTACATTGCAGATCCAGGAACCAGCCGGGCGTTTCTCTCCCAGTCTGGAATAGTTTGTGGTGGAGGTTAGAAAGGTTCTCTGTTGCCTGGGAGAGAGGCTGCTCGTAAGTTACTGCAACTTCGTCAAGACTCCCGTAGTGTGGTAGACTAGCCGGTAGATTTTTGCACTTTGGCTGCTTAGGGTGCCTGGATCCCAGAAGCTCTGTTCTGACCGTTCTGCCTGTCCTGATCCTGCCTGCGTCCTGTACCTGCCTGACTGTGATTTGGATTATGACCCTTTTCCTGCCTCGACTTACCTTTTGCCTGCCCCTTGTACTATAATAAACTCTGAGACTGGTACTATCCTCCTCCTGTGTCTGTATCTGGGTCATATCCTGAGTCGTGATAGTACGAACTGGCCTTGACTGATCCAGCAGACTCAGACCAGCTCCGCAACGCCGTCGCCTTCAAAGGAGTCGCCATTGGTGGACATGTATTAGTACTTTAAGACCTTATGGAAAGACTCCAGACCTTGGCAGAGTGCCATGGCCACACGTTCACTGCGTTGCTGGAGCAATTTCACAGGTTATCTACTAAGCAGCAAGCCACAACAGTAAACCACCCCAGACTGTCAGTTACCCAGCTACCAGCGCCGCTTCTCCCCAATCTACCCCAGCTTCCTGAGAACCCTACTTACCTACTCTGGAGTGCTACATTGCAGATCCAGGAACCAGCCGGGCGTTTCTCTCCCAGTCTGGAATAGTTTGTGGTGGAGGTTAGAAAGGTTCTCTGTTGCCTGGGAGAGAGGCTGCTCGTAAGTTACTGCAACTTCGTCAAGACTCCCGTAGTGTGGTAGACTAGCCGGTAGATTTTTGCACTTTGGCTGCTTAGGGTGCCTGGATCCCAGAAGCTCTGTTTGAAATGTTCCTGCATGGATTATCAGTGGTGGTCAAAGACAAGCTCACAGCCCGGGAGCTTCCCATGGATCTCGAATCTCTCATTGACCATATGGATCGATGGATGGCTACGGGAACGTAGGAGGGAGAGGAGGTCTGACCCGGTCGCACTCGCTCGTCCACAGCGCCCACCTCGCCTCCGAGGAATCCCAGAGGTACTTGGTAGGATCACCAGAGTTCCCTCAGGAATCACAGAGGGCTGTCGACTCGCTTCCTCCAGAGCCCATGCCCCTGGGCAGGGCCAAATTGTCTCCTGCTGAACGCAGACTGAGCACCAATAGCTGTCTGTAAGAGGACATTACATATCTACCTGTCCATTTAAAGACCAGGATCATCAAGGAGTCATGAGTAAGTTGGTGAGCCATACAGGGAGTTTCCCCATCTTCCATTTCTCGTACTCCTCTCCATGCTATCCTGTTGTGGGGTGACCAGTCCAAATCTCTCCAGGTGCTCATTGACTCTGGGCCCGACCTTTATGAGCGGTACCCTGGTGTTGGAGCTGGGAATCCCCACACAACCAGGACCTCCGGGAAGTTTTCAATAAGGCCCACGCTACATCTCTCCCTCCGCATCAACCTTACGACTGCGCTATCGATCTTCTCCCGGGAACTACACCGCTTCGGGGGCGGTTTTATTCCCCGTCTGGTCCAGAGACCAAGACCTTGGAGCAGTACATTGAGGACTCTCTTGCTGCAGGGAGTATCCGTCCATCTGCCTCCCCCGCCGGCGCAGCGTTCTTCTTTGTGGAGGTGAAGGACAAAACCCTGCATCTGTGTATCGACTACCAGGGCCTGAATGGCATCACGGTAAAAAAAAAACATGACCCTTTACCAATCAACTCCTTGGCTTTCGAGCTTCTCCAAGGGGTGACGATCTTCTCAAAGTTGGACCTTCAAAACGCCTACCATCTGGTTTGTATACGGGGAGGAGACGAATGGAAGACAGCTTTTAACACAGCTAGCGGGCACTATGAGTACCTTGTCATGCCATTCGGACTGACCAATGCTCCCACAGTGTTCCAGGCCCTGGCCAACGATGTGCTCCATGATATGTTGAACCGGTTCATGTTTTTTCTACCTTGACGACATCCTATTTTTTTTCCCAGTCAGCTCAAGAACATTGCCTCCACGTCCGACAGGTCCTTCAGAGTTTCCTGGAGAACCAGCTTTTTGTTAAAGCAGGAAAATGTGTGATTCCATCGCTCCACCTATCTCCTATCTCATACGTCATCGCTGCAGGAAATATTCAGATGGACTCTGACGAGGTGAGAGCGGAGAGCAGCTGCAACGCTTCCTGGGGTTTGTTAATTTCTACCTCCGCTTCATCCAGGGTTACAGCATCCTGGCTTCTCAGCACTCACCTCCCCCCAAGGTTACGTTCACGTGGTCTCCAGCAGCTGACCGGGAGTTCTCGGACCTCAAGCATCGGTTCACTAAAGCTCCCATCTTAGTCCATCCAGAACCGTCCAGTCAGTTTTGTGGTGGATGTCGATGACTCAGACATCAGAGTGGGGGGCCGTCCTGTCCCGGTGTTCTACCCAGGACCAAAAGCTGTATCCCTACGCTTTCCTTTCCCATCGTATTAACCCTGCTGAGAAGGGAAAAAGAGAACTACTCATGGTCATTATGACGTTGGAGGAGTGGAGGCACTGGTTAGCGGGGACAGAACATCCATTCATAGTGTCATAGTGATAGTTTGTCCCATTGGGTGAAATATTGTTTTGCAAGTGGACACAATACACCTTGCTGCCATAAAGTGCAATTGGTTCAATGACAAATTCAATTCATTTTTAATAGGTATTTCAATTTGAATTCGTTTTTTTATGGAGTAGAATGCCCTTCGTGCTTTCTCTCTCACTTCATTCACTGCATCATTAAGGTGTCCAGTTGAGCTTTTTTTAAACCTAAGTAATTGTAGTGTGTGCAGTACTCTATATATGTTGTACCAATTGAGTACTTTGGTCTAATTTCCTGAGATCTCTCACCCTCTCACTCCCACTCTCTCGCGCTCCCTCTTTCTCTCTCTCTCCCTCCCCCTCTCTCTTTCTCTCTCCCTCCCTCCTCTCTCTTTCTCTCTCTACCCCCTCTTGCCCATCTCTCTCTCTCCTCTCTCCCTCCCTCTCTCTCTCTCTCTCTCTCTCTCTCTCACCCCCCCCCTTTCCCTCTCACCCCCTCTCACTCTTCCCCCTCTCTAGTTCCCTCATCTGATTATCAGCTGTTGTCAAACACATGAGTCTGAAAATAAGATTATTCATACTAGATAAAAATCCGATATGAGTATGACATCCTAATAATTAAAGCATACTCTTTTGAAATGTTCTAAATGTCACATACTATAAAACGTTCTGTGTTCACATACCCAAATGCTTACTATTTAGAAAGCAAGTACAGGTAACCAGGCACAGCATGTTTTTTACATGAAGAAGACCAAATGAGTTCACTTTGTAGACTTGAACCCAGCGCTATTACCTTTACAGACCCTTTTACACACACACACACACACACACACACACACACACACACACACACACACACACACACACACACACACACACACACACACACACACACACACACACACACACACACACACACACACACACACACACACACACACACACACACACGAGTTCAGTGACGGCAGTTTAATACATGCTAGTTTCCATTGTGTAATCTGCATGGACTATTTCCTGTGCCACAAGAGTTCCAGACAATGATTCATGGTGAGCTGGGTGAAGCAGTCCAACAAGACACTGGCGTACCACAACATCACCTGACATGTGGGCACCCTCACCTGCTGGAGGCACTTCAGCACCATTATCACCAATGGTGTGTGTTTTACATTTACGACTTAGGTTTAGGGTTACAATTAGGGTTAGGGTTAGGGGTTAGGTTTAGGTTTAGGGGTTAGGTTTAGGTTTAGGTTTAGGGGTTAGGTTTAGGGTTAGGGTTAGGGGTTAGGTTTAGGGTTAGGGGTTAGGGTTAGGGTTACAATTAGGGTTAGGGTTTAGGGGTTAGGTTTACGGTTAGGGTTAGGGTTAGGGGTTAGGGTTAGGGGTTAGGTTTAGGGTTATAATTAGGGTTAGGGGTTAGGGTTAGGGTTACAATTAGGGTTAGGGGTTAGGGGTTAGGTTTAGGGATATAATTAGGGTTAGGGGTTAGGGTTAGGTTTAGGGTTATAATTAGGGTTAGGGGTTAGGGGTTAGGTTTAGGGTTACAATTAGGGTTAGGGGTTAGGTTTAGGGTTAGGGGTTAGGGGTTAGGGGTTAGGGTTACAATTAGGTTTAGGGGTTAGGTTTAGGTTTAGGGTTACAAGTAGGGTTAGGGGTTAGGCTCAGGGTTTAAGGTTAAGGGGTAGAATTAGGGTTAAGGCTTAAGGTTAGAATTAGTGTTAGAATTAGGGTTAGGGGTTAGGATTTAGGGAAAATACAATTTTGAATGTAAATACATTTTAGGTCCCCACAAGAATAGTAAACATATGCTGTGTGTGTGACAAGAAACCCTCAGTACAGTAGAACCCCATAACCTTAACCCTCAGTACAGTAGAACCCCATAACCTTAACCCTCAGGACAGTAGAACCCCATAACCTTAACCCTCAGTACAGTAGAACCCCATAACCTTAATCCTCAGTACAGTAGAACCCCATAACCTTAACCCTCAGTACAGTAGAATCCCATAACCTTAACCCTCAATACAGTAGAACCCCATAACCTTAACCCTCAGTACAGTAAAACCCCATGATCCTAACCTTAACCCTCAATCCAGTAGAACCCCATATCCTTATAACCCTCAGTACAGTAGAACCCCATGATCCTAACCTTAACCCTCAATACAGTACAACCCCATAAACCCACAGTACAGTGGAGCAACATAACCCTCAGTACAGTAGAACCCCATAACCATAACCCTCAATACAGTAGAACCCCATAACCCTGAGTACAGTAGAACCCCATAACCCTCAATACAGTAGAACCCCATAACCCTGAGTACAGTAGAACCCCATAACCCTCAATACAGTAGAAACCCATAACCTTAACCCTCAATACAGTAAAACGTCATCACCTTAACCCTCAATACAGTAGAACCCCATAACCATAACCCTTAGTACAGTAGTTCCCCATATCCCTCAGTACAGTAGAACCCCATAACCCTCAGTACAGTAGAACCCCATAACCTTAACCATCAATAGTAGAACCCCATAACCATAACCCTCAGTACAGTAGAACCCCATAACCTTAACCCTCAGTACAGTAGAACCCCATAACCATAACTCCCAGTACAGTAGAACCCCATAACCTTAACCCTCAGTACACTAGAACCACATAACCATAACTCCCAGTACAGTAGAACCCCATACCCTTAACCCTCAGTACACTAGAACCCCATAACCCTCAATACAGTAGAACCCCATAACCATAACCTTCAGTACTGTAGAACCCCATAACCTTCAGTACAGTAGAACCCCATAACCTTCAGTACTGTAGAACCCCATAACCTTCAGTACACTAGAACCCCATAACCCTCAATACAGTAGAACCCCATAACCATAACCCTCAGTACAGTAGAACCCCATAACCATAACCTTCAGTACTGTAGAACCCCATAACCCTCAGTACAGTAGAACCCCATAACCATAGCCTTAACCCTCAGTACAGTAGAACCACTCTAGCATTCCCCTGCTGAATGTGTGTGCGTGTGTGTGTGTGTGTATGTTCTTCATTATCTCCGTTCCAAGTATTGTCTCAGCAGCCGGGGCTGAGCCAGGCTCTGACTGGCTGCTCTTTGTGTAACCAAGACCAGCTGAAGTACTAACCCACCACAGGGCCACACTCCCTTTCCACCCCAGGGCCACACTCCCTTTCCACCCCAGGGCCACACTCCCTTTCCACCCCAGGGCCACACTCCCTTTCCACCCCAGGGCCACACTCCTTTCCACCCCAGGGCCACACTCCCTTTCCACCCCAGGGCCACACTCCCTTTCCACCCCAGGGCCACACTCCCTTTCCACCCCAGGGCCACACTCCCTTTCCACCCCAGGGCCACTCTGCCTTTCCACCCCAGGGCAAGACTCCCTTTCCACCCCAGGGCCACACTGCCTTTCCACCCCAGGGCCACACTCCCTTTCCACCCCAGGGCCACACTGCCTTTCCACCCCAGGGCCACACTCCCTTTCCACCCCAGGGCCACACTGCCTTTCCACCCCAGTGCCACACTGCCTTTCCACCACAGGGCCACACTCCTTTCCACCCCAGGGCCACACATAGACACACACACATAGACACGCACAGACACACACACACACAGACACACACACACACACACACATAGACACATTGACACACACACGTTTGTCCTAACCCAGCACCAATACGATTGATTCGACTACACTAACTAATCTCCTTACTGTTGTTCAGTGGAATCGGGAGGGTTAGGAGCCGGGGACAGAACAAGAACGTGATTGAGAAACACTGAGTGTAGACTACAGACTATGACGACGAAACCATACTGTAACTGTCCACCAGTGTTAATGGGTGATTCAATGTCCCGTCTGGTTCGTGGTAACAGTGGTATCCTCTCATTTGATCTCCTGACCACATCCCTATATGAGTACAACAAGGACATCGTGACACGCTGGTTTCCTGCGGTGGGCCATATAAACATTGGATGCATCCCAAACAACATCCTATTGCCTATATAGGGCCCATAAGGGCTCTGGTCGAAAGTAGTGCACTATGTAGGGAATAGGGTGCCATTTTGGGTGGCGCAGGTTGGGTCTGTCTTGGTTGATCCCATCAGCGGCAGGTAGGTGTGAGTGCCTTTATCGTATGATAAAGCATGTTTCTGTGTGGTGTAGACTGGTGATACTGTAAACCTCCTGTTGTGGGTTAACTGATAGGGAACACAGTGTATGGGCCTGACAAACAAACCTGTTTGGATATGATTAGACCAATGTTTTCTGCACACTGTATGGCCTCAACAGAGTTGGGGAGAAGGCAAAGGGGGAAGGCAAAATTAGACATACACACACACACACACACACACACACACACACACACACACACACACACACACACACACACACACACACACACACACACACACACACACACACACACACACAAGTCTGCAGAGGCAGCCAAGCGAGACAGTACAGAGCTGTTTACCCAGCAGGCCCAGGTGTAGGGCTTACTCTGTGCAGCTGGATAGGGAATAACCAGACCACCACACACACATACATATACTCAGGGGGCCAGCAATCTACCATATCCTCTACGTGTCCTATTCAGCCTTTGAAGCTGCACCTTTGGACCCGAAAGGTTGCTGGATCGAGGGCCCGAGCTGACAAGGTAAAAATCTGTCGTTCTGCCCCTTGAACAAGGCTGTTAGTTAAAGCCCACAATTCCCCGGGAGGCCATCATTATAAATAAGACTTTGTTCTTAACTGACTTGCCTAGTTAAATAAAGGTTCATTTAAAAAAATCTACCTAAACAACACTGTCTAAAAGGAACATTGAACTGTATATTTATAATATTTTATTTAGCTAGATACAGTACATACTTCAACACTCCAAACTGCCACCCCTGCAATAGGTCTGTGTCTATACTCTAAAGAATCTAAAAGGGTTCTTTGGCTGTCCCCATAGGAGAAGCCTTTCCACAGAGGGTTCTCTACATGGAACCCAAAAGGGAACCAAAATGGGCTCTATCTGGAACCAAAAAGGGTTCTCCTATGGGTATAGCTGAAGAACCGTTTTGGAACAATTCTTTTCTATGAGTGTACCCGTGCTCAAAGTTTACATGCAGAGCTCCAAAGCTCTGTGCTAAGTGTGAGTCTATCTGCAGTAAGAAGGTGGTGAACTGGTAGAGAGGGGTGAGGTGAAGAACAGATATGCAGTACAGTTGGGCCCCAAGGGAAGAGACCATATTTAACTAAAGCCGCACTAGAGGTTTTTGACACGGAGCTTCTTTCACATGCCCCCCTCCCCCTCCCCACTTCAAAGTGCTATTTATGCAGAAACCAGTCAGAGATTTCCTGTCCTCCTCTTTCCTCTTCTCCCCAGGGGCAATGGCTTTTGGAACATGCCTTTTATTGTGTTACGGAGGGAAAAAATACAACTTGGATCTATTTCACGTCTGTCTGTCTGTCTGTCTGTCTGTCTGTCTGTCTGTCTGTCTGTCTGTCTGTCTGTCTGTCTGTCTGTCTGTCTGTCTGTCTGTCTGTCTGTCTGTCTGTCTGTTTAACTCTACCCTCTCTATCTCTACCCCCTCTCCTTCAGTACCCCCTCTCATCCTCTCTTTCTATCTCTGCAGCCCTCTCATCCTCTCTCTTTCCATATCTACCCCCTCTCATCCTCTCTCTTTCTATATCTACCCCCCTCTCATCCTCTCTTTCTATCTCTGCACCCCTCTCATCCTCTCTCTTTCTATATCTACCCCCCTCTCATCCTCTCTTTCTATCTCTGCACCCCTCTCATCCTCTCTCTTTCTATCTATACCCCCCTCTCATCCTCTCTCTTTCTATCTCTGCACCCCTCTCATCCTCTCTCTTTCCATATCTACCCCCTCTCATCCTCTCTCTTTCTATCTCTACCCCCCTCTCATCCTCTCTTTCTATCTCTGCACCCCTCTCATCCTCTCTCTTTCTATCTATACCCCCCTCTCATCCTCTCTCTTTCTATCTCTACCCCCCTCTCATCCTCTCTTTCTATCTCTGCACCCCTCTCATCCTCTCTCTTTCTATCTATACCCCCCTCTCATCCTCTCTCTTTCTATCTCTGCACCCCTCTCATCCTCTCTCTTTCCATATCTACCCCCTCTCATCCTCTCTCTTTCTATCTCTACCCCCCTCTCATCCTCTCTTTCTATCTCTGCACCCCTCTCATCCTCTCTCTTTCTATCTATACCCCCCTCTCATCCTCTCTCTTTCTATCTCTACCCCCCTCTCATCCTCTCTTTCTATCTCTGCACCCCTCTCATCCCCTCTCTTTCTATCTATACCCCCCTCTCATCCTCTCTTTCCATATCTACCCCCTCTCATCCCCTCTCTTTCTATCTCTACACCCCTCTCATCCCCTCTCTTTCTATCTCTACCCCCCTCTCATCCTCTCTTTCCATATCTACCCCCTCTCATCCCCTCTCTTTCTATCTCTACCCCCCTCTCATCCTCTCTTTCCAATCTACCCCCTCTCATCCTCTCTTTCCATATCTACCCCCTCTCATCCCCTCTCTTTCTATCTCTACACCCCTCTCATCCCCTCTCTTTCTATCTCTACCCCCCTCTCATCCTCTCTTTCTATCTCTACCCCCTCTCATCCTCTCTTTCTATCTCTGCACCCCTCTCATCCCCTCTCTTTCTATCTCTACCCCCCTCTCATCCTCTCTTTCTATCTCTGCACCCCTCTCATCCCCTCTCTTTCTATATCTACCCCCTCTCATCCTCTCTCTTTCTATCTCTACCCCTCTCTCATCCCCTCTCTTTCTATCTCTACCCCCTCTCATCCTCTCTTTCTATCTCTACCCCTCTCTCATCCCCTCTCTTTCTATCTCTACCCCTCTCTCATCCCCTCTCTTTCTATCTCTACCCCTCTCTCATCCCCTCTCTTTCTATATCTACCCCCCTCTCATCCCCTCTCTTTCTATCTCTACCCCCTCTCCTTCAGTACGCCCCCTCTCTCTTTCTAGCTCTACCCCCTCTCTTCAGTCCACCCCTCTCTCTTTCTAGCTCTACACCTTCTCCTTCAGTCTACCCCCTCTCTGTTTCTAGCTCTACACCCTCTCTCTTTCTAGCTCTACACCCTCTCCTTCAGTCCACCCCCTCTCTCTTTCTAGCTCTACACCCTCTCTTTCAGTCCACCCCCTCTCTCTTTCTAGCTCTACACCCTCTCCTTCAGTCCACCCCCTCTCTCTTTCTAGCTCTACACCCTCTCCTTCAGTCCACCCCCTCTCTCTTTCTATCTCTACACCCTCTCCTTCAGTCCACCCCTCTATCTTTCTAGCTCTACACCCTCTCCTTCAGTCCACCCCCTCTCTCTTTCTAGCTCTACACCGTCTCTTCAGTCCACCCCCTCTCTCTCTCTAGCTCTACACCCTCTCTTAAGTCCACCCCCCCTCTCTCTCTCTCTCTTGGCTTCTACTCCTCTCCATCTCTGCAGCTGCGATCCTCCGAGTCCTAATCCCCGCCCCCTCCCCTGTGTGCTGGAAAGCCGTCCAACAATTTAACCGCAGCTCTGAAACAATCTAACATCTGTTGGGAGGCAGGCCCAGGCGTTGCCTTCCTGCTGCGAGCCGTGTTAACCCCTCGTCTACCGGCTCAGCACAGCCAGTCGGTCCACAATCCACCACGCCAGTGAAGACACACACACACACACACACACACAACCCTGGAGTCTCTGCCACAGGGAAATTGGGAAATGCATACAAGGCCACCACTGTGTGTGTGTGTGTGTGTGTGTGTGTGTGTGTGTGTGTGTGTGTGTGTGTGTGTGTGTGTGTGTGTGTGTGTGTGTGTGTGTGTGTGTGTGTGTGTGTGTGTGCTGTTAGCACACCGGCACATTCCGCTCCACTCCGCTCCAGGAGAGGGGATATCTGTTTTTCTGGGTATAGGTAGGGTGGTTTGGGTGGGTGGGTGCATCATAAGCAGTAAATGTGTATGTTTGGTGGTCCACATTTATGGAGACATAAAGCAGGCTTAGCCTTTACAGCACAGTTACTCTAGCAGGCTTAGCCTTTACATTCATAAACAGCCCAGTTAGTCTAGCAGGCTTAGCCTTTACATTCATAAACAGCACAGTTAGTCTAGCAGGCTTAGCCTTTACATTCATAAACAGCACAGTTAGTCTAGCAGGCTTAGCCTTTACATTCATAAACAGCACAGTTATTCTAGCAGGCTTAGCCTTTACATTCATAAATAGCACAGATATTCTAGCAGGCTTAGCCTCTACATTCATAAACAGCACAGTTAGTCTAGCAGGCTTAGCCTTTACATTCATAAACAGCACAGTTAGTCTAGCA
This sequence comes from Oncorhynchus kisutch, assembly GCF_002021735.2. Classification (NCBI taxonomy): domain Eukaryota; kingdom Metazoa; phylum Chordata; class Actinopteri; order Salmoniformes; family Salmonidae; genus Oncorhynchus; species Oncorhynchus kisutch. Next base: position 79,254,542 of record NC_034190.2, read on the forward strand.
GGCTTAGCCCTTACAGCACAGTTACTCTAGCAGGATTAGCCTTTACATTCATAAACAGCACAGTTATTCTAGCAGGCTTAGCCTTTACATTCATAAATAGCACAGATATTCTAGCAGGCTTAGCCTCTACATTCATAAACAGCACAGTTAGTCTAGCAGGCTTAGCCTTTACATTCATAAACAGCACAGTTACTCTAGCAGGCTTAGCCTTTATATTCATAAACAGCCCAGTTAGTCTAGCAGGCTTAGCCCTTACAGCACAGTTACTCTAGCAGGATTAGCCTTTACATTCATAAACAGCACAGTTAGTCTAGCAGGCTTAGCCTTCACATTCATAAACAGCACAGTTAGTCTAGCAGGCTTAGCTTTTACATTCACAAACAGCACAGTTAGTCTAGCAGGCTTATCCTTTACATTCATAAACAGCACAGCTAGTCTAGCAGGCTTAGCCTCTACATTCATAAACAGCACAGTTAGTCAAGCAGGCTTAGCCTTTACAGCACAGTTACTCTAGCAGGCTTAGCCTTTACATTCATAAACAGCACAGTTAGTCTAGCAGGCTTAGCCTTTACTGTCATAAACTGCACAGTTAGTCTAGCAGGCTTAGCCTTTACATTCATAAACAGCCCAGTTAGTCTAGCAGGCTTAGCCTTTACATTCATAAACAGCACAGTTAGTCTAGCAGGCTTAGCCGTTACATTCATAAACAGCACAGTTATTCTAGCAGGCTTAGCCTTTACATTCATAAATAGCACAGATATTCTAGCAGGCTTAGCCTCTACATTCATAAACAGCACAGTTAGTCTAGCAGGCTTAGCCTTTACATTCATAAACAGCACAGTTAGTCTAGCAGGCTTAGCCTTTACATTAATAAACAGCACAGTTATTCTAGCAGGCTTAGCCTTTACATTCATAAACAGCACAGTTAGTCTAGCAGGCTTAGCCTTTACATTCATAAACAGCACAGTTATTCTAGCAGGCTTAGCCTTTACATTCATAAACAGCACAGTTAGTCTAGCAGGCTTAGCCTTTACATTCATAAACAGCACAGTTAGTCTAGCAGGCTTAGCCTCTACATTCATAAACAGCACAGTTAGTCTAGCAGGCTTAGCCTCTACATTCATAAACAGCCCAGTTAGTCTAGCAGGCTTAGCCCTTACAGCACAGTTACTCTAGCAGGCTTAGCCTCTACATTCATAAACAGCACAGTTAGTCTAGCAGGCTTAGCCTTTACATTCATAAACAGCACAGTTAGTCTAGCAGGCTTAGCCTTTACATTCATAAACAGCACAGTTACTCTAGCAGGCTTAGCCTTTACATTCAGAAACAGCACAGTTAGTCTAGCAGGCTTAGCCTTTACATTCATAAACAGCCCAGTTAGTCTAGCAGGCTTAGCCCTTACAGCACAGTTACTCTAGCAAGCTTAGCCTTTACATTCATAAACAGCACAGCTAGTCTAGCAGGCTTAGCCTTTACATTCATAAACAGCACAGTTAGTCTAGCAGGCTTAGCCTCTACATTCATAAACAGCACAGTTAGTCTAGCAGGCTTAGGCTTTACATTCATAAACAGCACAGTTACTCTAGCAGGCTTAGCCTTTACATTCATAAACAGCACAGTTAGTCTAGCAGGCTTAGCCTTTACATTAATAAACAGCACAGTTATTCTAGCAGGCTTAGCCTTTACATTCATAAACAGCACAGTTAGTCTAGCAGGCTTAGCCTTTACATTCATAAACAGCACAGTTACTCTAGCAGGCTTAGCCTTTACATTCATAAACAGCACAGTTAGTCTAGCAGGCTTAGCCTTTACATTAATAAACAGCACAGTTATTCTAGCAGGCTTAGCCTTTACATTCATAAACAGCACAGTTAGTCTAGCAGGCTTAGCCTTTACATTCATAAACAGCACAGTTATTCTAGCAGGCTTAGCCTTTACATTCATAAACAGCACAGTTAGTCTAGCAGGCTTAGCCTTTACATTCATAAACAGCACAGTTAGTCTAGCAGGCTTAGCCTCTACATTCATAAACAGCACAGTTAGTCTAGCAGGCTTAGCCTCTACATTCATAAACAGCCCAGTTAGTCTAGCAGGCTTAGCCCTTACAGCACAGTTACTCTAGCAGGCTTAGCCTCTACATTCATAAACAGCACAGTTAGTCTAGCAGGCTTAGCCTTTACATTCATAAACAGCACAGTTAGTCTAGCAGGCTTAGCCTTTACATTCATAAACAGCACAGTTACTCTAGCAGGCTTAGCCTTTACATTCAGAAACAGCACAGTTAGTCTAGCAGGCTTAGCCTTTACATTCATAAACAGCCCAGTTAGTCTAGCAGGCTTAGCCCTTACAGCACAGTTACTCTAGCAAGCTTAGCCTTTACATTCATAAACAGCACAGCTAGTCTAGCAGGCTTAGCCTTTACATTCATAAACAGCACAGTTAGTCTAGCAGGCTTAGCCTCTACATTCATAAACAGCACAGTTAGTCTAGCAGGCTTAGCCTTTACATTCATAAACAGCACAGTTAGTCTAGCAGGCTTAGCTTTTACATTCACAAACAGCACAGTTAGTCTAGCAGGCTTATCCTTTACATTCATAAACAGCACAGCTAGTGTAGCAGGCTTAGCCTCTACATTCATAAACAGCACAGTTAGTCGAGCAGGC